>NW_011477269.1:19216-19771 GCF_000754665.1 Bison bison bison | reverse complement strand
TGCTCAACCATTATGCTTTCTGCCTTTCAGACTCCAACTTGCCTATAGTCTAGTGGGTACAATCAAGAGACAACAAAGAGGAGAGGAATCCATGTCAGATGACTGGTTTGGGTTGGTCATGGAAATTTCACAGGAGGCAGACTGGAACTAGGCTGAAAAACAGACTGAGTTTGATTCAGTGAAGATGAGTATGAGGAGCTTTCCAGGTGAAGGGAACCACATGAAAATTGCTGGCATTGGGACGGCAAACTGAGCACTTCAGCTATGGCAGAGAGCTCCTGCAGTCATTTGCAGGATTCCTCAGCCTCACACTCTATAAAAAGAGGAAACTTCCACTTCAGTCTCTAACAGGGGCTTACTAGAATGAAGGTGGAGAACTTAGAGAGCCTGGTGTTTTTTGGTGCACGCTAGCCATAGTACAGGTCACCGTAATAACAAAGCAATGGGGCCTGCCACGTCCTCCCACTTCCCTTGGGCCATCAGTACTGTCCTAGATTCCAGTCTCCATGGAGTTAGCAGAAAAGGCTGAGCCTGCCTCCAGCCAGTCCAGCCTGG
>NW_011477269.1:17794-19116 GCF_000754665.1 Bison bison bison | reverse complement strand
GTTTTACCACCAATAAAGCCATCTTGATTTCCATCTGGCTTCCTGTGTCCTAATTAATTTGAACTTAGACAAAAGAAAGCAATTGGTACTCCCCAAACTTCCAACAATAGGGAAGTAGTGGAAAATTACATTTAAAAAATAGATTAGACATGGTAGAACAAGGAGAGCCTTGAAGGCTGGTATAAGGAATTTAGCCATAGCCTAAAGGAATCAGTTGTTATAATTCTGTGCAAGTACACTAACACACACACACTCACATATACGTACAGTGGTTAGCAACAATCACTATGGGATTTGTTTCCAAGTTAATCTCCATAAGTTTAATGTCATCAAATCCTCATTTTCTACAAATGTATTTTTTAAGAAGCTTGGGTCATTTTTAAAAGCTAAACTAATATTTCATCCATCTGTCTTTGAATCATTTATTGTCTGACCAGCCACTTGTTTTTTAGTAATTGTTTGCCAAAGAATAATTCAGCCTATTTGGGAGACTTTAATAAAGCTTTCTCCTATAGCCCCATTCTTAATGTTAAAAGACACCCAGATAAGTAAAGGTGTGTCAAATATGCCATTATTCGGAAACAAAATTTTATATCTGTATTCCCAAATAATCTACCAAATACAGTCTTTCAATCAGTCTAATAGTTATTACGTGTTTTTTTCTCATTCAGATTCATGAGTGAGAAATGATTCAGTTTATGAATGAGAATGATGTTTCTCATTCAGTGGTTATATGAGTGCTAATTTGAAAATAATTTTAAATATATACTTTAAGTATGGAGATCCAAGTTTTAATCCAAAGCTGAAAATTATTAGCTGCTTCCTTATGCCTCTTAAAACTAACTAATCATCAGCAAATGGGCAAAACTCTTTTCTGTAGGAATGACTCTTCCAGTACATTCTTTTTTATCAAAATATTTTGCACAAAAGCAGGAAGATAAGGTTTTCTCCTTAACTGAGCAAAACAGCTGTCCCAATCTCTGTAAAATATTCTTTCTTCTCCTTAACTGAGCAAAACAGCTGTCCCAATCTCTGTAAAATATTCTTTCTATGCCTCTGACCCTTCTAAGATAAAAGAAATGATAATATGCCTTTGGTCTTCCTGTTCTGGGAAGGAAAGTTGCTGTAGGAAAAGAACTGGTTTTTTTCCCCCACTTCTGTGGTTTGAGAACAAGTTATAACTCCAGCATTTCAAAGTGCAAGGAAAATAATACACAATTATTAGATTGCTATTTGTGGGACACAAATGTAATGGTTTAGTAGAAAACAACTCCCCAGAAAAATGAAACACAGTTTTAAAAGAATGCTACATTTTACTGTTT
>NW_011477269.1:15615-17694 GCF_000754665.1 Bison bison bison | reverse complement strand
TTAGTGCTTCCTTAAAGTTATCTTCTCTTTTCACTAAAAACAAACACAGAGCCATTTTAAAATCTGCATTTTAACGTTTACTTTATTTACCTGTTTATACATAACCTTCTTCTAGAAAGGGTTTAAGGTGGCTTGAAAGAAACCACAAGTACACTAAGTAATTATAACAGAAGAATCAGAAATGAAACTATGCAAACTGCTTATACAATCCTATTTGTTTGCTCTGGATGGACCACAAATTTTGGTCTAACCTTTTTAGCAGGCAGTCAGAAAAGGAAACTTAATTAGTTACATCATTTAGTGTCTATAAAACAAAAACAAACCAATTACCCAAGGGAAACACTGTTATTCCTACTATTAAGACCAGAAAGAAATTTCTCTTAAGAGGCTTCATGAAGAGGTCAGTGTATGATGTAATAATCAGTGTTCTCAGTAACAACCTAATGGGAGACACAAAGATGAATTTCACAGGGCTCCCTCTTCGACACAGGCAGATGGCATCACAGCAACTTGAAAATCAGGAAAAACGATTTTATCACGAGTCTGGGGGTTGATGGGAGAATACAATATAATACGGTCCAGGTACTCCATTCTCTCTGCTCGGCGAAGCCAGATACATTTTAGAACAAGAGAGTTGAACCCAGTACCCAGAGTGACTCCAGAGAAGTCCTGAAACCCCTAAAATTCTCTGCAACATTTCCAGAATAGCTGCTTCAACAATTTCTGAATCTTCTTGACAGAGAAAAACACAGGTTTTTATCAGATACTCAACGTACCCAGGTGATACACACAAGTTAGGAACCATGTCTTTAGATAATCTAGAGAATTAAGCAGACTACAAATTATACACGGCTATTCAAATACTTTTCTTACAACCTATTTCCCCGCCTCTGACAAAAAGAACCTTTTTTGTTGCCATTTGGTGCCTTGGCTAAGGTTGCGTCTGGGCTGGAGGAAGGGCTGGAGCGGAGATCTCAAGGCCAGGAGAGGCAGGGGGGTCCCACAGAGGCAGCCGGGCTTTGGAGGCTCCTAGTCGCACTGGAAGGAGAGCTTTTCGAAGAGATACTCGGCCAGCCCGGCCTGCAGCCCAGCCTGAGGGCTGGTTATCTTGCGCAAGTTGGCCAGGTGGTCACCCATCTTCTTAAGGAGCATCATCTCGTCCTCCAGGAAGCGGCGCTCCAGGAACTCGCAGAGCTGGACATCAGCGCTTGCACGACCCAGGGCATGCAGATCCAGTAGCGCCTGGTTCAGGCTTTTCTCCAGGGCCACAGCGTACTCCATGGCCTCCACGCTGGCATTCCACTTCTCTGGGGACAGCGTCTGTCCACTCTGGACCAGGGCGCCATCACCCCAGGACTTTCGCATCTTCAAGAGAAGCTGGGCGCCCTCCTGCTTCTCCTTAGCCAACATCCTGAAGAAATGGCCCACACCATTCATAGCCATTCCACTGCCTTCAAAGTAAACGCTCAGGGAGACGTAGGTGGATGAGACCTCTAGGTGCAGTTTGATCAGGCGGCTGGCCGCTGCTTCCATCTCGGGAGAACTCTGCTGGATCTGGGTGCTCATGGTTAGCAGTGAGCAGGACTTCTCCACAAACTGCTGTGAGGCTGGTCTCAGAAGTGGGGGATAAGTCCAGAAGATTGTGCCGGAAGCTGTGGATGAAGGGGTGGGGCTAAAGGGTGGTGGGAGGCAGGAGGAGGGGGAGGCAAGGCCAGGTTGAGAGCACGCAGATTGTTCCATCCAAACGCTGGTGAAGCAAGAGACTGATCTAGGAGGCGTCCAGGTACATTGTCTCTCACTCTAGCTTTTAGGAAGAGTATCTTTCTTTCCTAGTTAGGAAAGAGTCTTTATCATTTTGACCCATTTCTTTCCATAATTCCGAGATGAGATAAGAACGTCCAAGGTAAAAACCTCAAAAAATTGATAGTGAACCTCTTCCAAATCTTCATTTGTGACTTAACACTAGTTTGTTGCTTATTTTAGAGCCTGTTTGAATAGATTTCCCCCTGCTCCTGATCCCTGATGGAGAGGGTACTTTGCCCAGAGCAGTCTTGCCGTCCTGATATAATTATTCAGATC
>NW_011477269.1:14258-15515 GCF_000754665.1 Bison bison bison | reverse complement strand
GAATCCCATCATAAATTTTCTACTATTCAGCCTTCATTTTCATTTGTTGATCCTTTTATTCCTTCTACTAAAAGTTCTAAATACTGATTATGTGCCAGGTGTTTTTATAGGGTAAGGGCATTAGCGAGGTTCGGCAAAAGAAAGAGACCAGCACTTTATAGGAACAGATCACCTTTAATGAGGCGAGAAGGGGCAGCAGTTAGATTAGTGAGCTGCTGCCCTAACCCAAGAAAAGAGTAAGTATATATAGGCATATATGTGGAAATCTACTCTTAAGGGGGCCTGTTCTTTTCCAAGGTTGTTCAGAGTTGTTATCTCTTAAGGGGCTGGGGCAAGGAATACTGGAGATGGGCCAGAGGCTGGACCAGCTGGGAGCTGGGTGTAATCAACCTTAATGTCCATTTTTTTTTCCTTTGGGTGAGAGAGTTCTTTGTTTTGCATGGAATGGTGGGGACGACCACAGGGCCGTTTTAACTCCAGGCTATTTTGAGCCCTGTAACTTTGCTTCAGTTTTCTTAGTTACTGGAGGCTTCCTGTGATTACCCAGATATTCAACCATTAACCGAAACACATCATGTAAATGGGCATTAAAGATGAAAATATAGATGTATAAATTCTACCAAAATAGAAAAAAAAAATCCCATACAGGATGAGTTAATCATTCTCAGAAGATGAGGGAAAAATTAGATGTTTTCATAAGGGCTTTTCCAGCTTTGTGATTCCATGCTTAGCATTTTATTTTCCGAAATACCACCTGCCTGGGGCTGTTGCACAATTAGAATGCTTTCCTGTGTTTTCTGTCAAACAGGAAGGCATATTCTATTCAGGGTATACAATATTTGAACCCCAGAGAAGTGAATTCTGCTCTAAACTCTGAATCTAGGTCTAAATGAAAATAAAAATCCACTGTTTTCCAGCTACTTTTACTATCTCTGTTGTTGAAAACTGACATCTTAAAATTTCAAAAAGATATCTGCAGTCTCCCTTTACTGCTTAAGCTAAAATATGAATACATATCCTGTATCTAAATAGAGGATATATCGTCCACTTTTTTTCATGAAATGCTGTCATCCAAAAGTGGTCTCATTGCATTTGAAATTTGCAAAAACAGTTACAATTCAAGAATAGCACATTTTTCAAACCTGGAGGGAATTCACTGGGTAAAACAGGAGTAGTTCTGCAGCCTTTCTGGCCTTGGTTTTCTGGCCAAAAAGAGGCTGGGGTGGAGAGGAGGGGAAAAAACAGAAATTCAAGTCC
>NW_011477269.1:12937-14158 GCF_000754665.1 Bison bison bison | reverse complement strand
CAAGTCCAAGAACAATCCTAGCACATCCCCAAATAGGAGCGAAATTATACTAGATGCCATACCTTCCAAATAACTGCAAAGAAAATGATCATTACCTACCTTGTGCATAAACCATTAATCATCGTATTGACCTTGTAACAAGAAAATGCAAAGCCTGGAGAAAAACCTCACCATATTACATACTTTATACATTGCAGCATGTCAGGCTCATTTAATATATTTCAGTTTCCCATACATTTACTTGGAAAAGAAAAATGTGTATATAAACCTTCTCAGATGGGATCATTTTCTGCCTTGTGCAAATGTTTATAAATCTTCCCCTCATCACTTCAGATAGAGGAGAGCCAGTGTGGAAACTACTCTGGTGGATGGTTAAGCACATACTTGTCAGAATCAGAGTAATGTGGGCTCCAATCCCAGCTTTGCCACTTGTTTCAAGTATAACCCTAGGCAGGTAGCATAACCTCTCTGGGTGGGCCTCAGTTTTCTCGCCTATAAAATGTCAATGTTAACATTTCACAAGTATACCACAAGGGATCAATGACATAAGAGATGAGAAAAAAAAAAACACCCAAACAAGTAGAAAGCACCCCCAAAATAGTGCTGTGTCATCAATCAGATTTTGTAATCAGATTGTAGAGGCCCTGTCAAGCTCTATTGTATTAGAAGCATATCCCAATATGTTTTTGATCCACGTTTCCTCACTATCTTCCTCTGGTAGCTCAGTTGGTAAAGAATCTGCCTGCAGTGCAGGAGACCTGGGTTCAATCCCTGGATCAGGAAATGGCGAACTACTCCAGTGTCCTTGCCTGGAAAATCCCATGGACAGGGCAGCCCAATGGGCTGCAGTCCACGGGGTCGCAAAGAATCAGGCACAATTGAGCGACTAACACACAACACACTTTCCTCACCACAGACCTGTTTTGCTGAATCACTTGTCTTTCTGTGGCAATGTCCTTTCAATTACAAAAGCGTAGAGGCACAGCTTTGGGTGTCAAGATCGAATTCATTTAAAGCATGAGCAAAGCCAGGTTCTCTGACTTCCCTGGGCTAAGTGAGATTCAGCCACACCTCCTGAGGTCCTTTGTGGCCCTGCCAGCTATGGATGCAGGGGAGCAGTGCATAGATGGTAGAGGTCTATTTCTGTTCAGTTCTCCAACTCAAGATGGTCACTACAGCAAGAAACATTTAAGGAATGCCTACTTTACAGTATTGTAGGCA
>NW_011477269.1:11735-12520 GCF_000754665.1 Bison bison bison | reverse complement strand
AGGAAGGGGTGATTAGTGTATGTTTTCTCTTAGGCAATGAGTAACCTAGATACGATCTTCAAGGTTCCCCTGTCTGGAGGGGGTCTTATCCTTCTGTTGTTGTTTTCATAGGCACTAAACACAGAGTTCAGAGTCCATTGGAAAGGTGGCCGAGCATGATCAGCATGAACAGGCCTAAGATGGAGTCCAGGCCCTATGAATTCCTTCTTCCACAGGAGAGGATAAGGTTACAGAACATCCCATGCAAATGGTAGAATTCAGCTTCTACCACTGAAATGTAGACTGTGGAATGCTTATGTCTTGGGTCAGATTCCTCAGATGCAGACCTTGAGATGAGAATTCCTATCCAAGAGATTTATTGGGAAAGTGCTCCCAGAGAGACCAAAAGACAGTGGTGCAGCAGGAAAGAGAAAGGAATCCAAGAAGCAAAGTTGCAATTTTAGGAGGTGCTCAGCTTCAGAATCATCCCACGGTGTAGCTTTGGAGCATAAGTTATACCTAAAGTTTATTTCAACATGAGGCAAGGGAACTGGACTTTTATACTCCCATCCATTGGCTATGGGCGTCTCTAGGTGGATATAGATTCCAGGGTCTGTGTACAGGTTAGGCAACTTCAGTAGCCCAAAGAAACAGTGAAGAAGGTCACGGGTGCTAGTGATTAAGAGAAAAGCACACTGGGCTGAGTGTGGAGCACAGCTGAGAGGATTTGGGCAGGGATCAGACAGTATCCACCACCAACTTGTTTCCCCACTCGACCTTGGAAGGTATTGAAGTACAGCAGAAAT
>NW_011477269.1:8029-11635 GCF_000754665.1 Bison bison bison | reverse complement strand
CCAGGAATCCAGCGGATAAAATGAAGACTGTATCATAGTTTTTAACCCATATATATACCTCTTTGCTACTTCTATTTACAGGGAATACAGGGCTTTGGGCGCCTATACTGCAATCTCCTTTTCGTCGTTTGTTGTTTAATTGCTAGGTCATGTCCAACTCTTTTGCAACCTCACAGACTGTAGCCCGCCAGGCTCCTCTGTCCATGGGATTTTCCTGACAAGAATACTGGACCGCCATTTCCTTCTCCAGGGGATCTTTGTGACACAGGGATCAAACTTGTGTCTCCAATATATTGCACGCAGATTCTTTACCACTGAGCCACCAGGCAAGCCCAGATCTGAAAATCTGTAACACTCTTCAGGGGTCTCACTTGCATGTTTACACGTCCGGCCAAATCAGACCCAAAGCTCCAACTAAGAAAGCATTTGCATCTTTTATTGGACCCTCTACTCTCATGGACATCATTCCCCATATTGGAACTGCATATTGATTTTTTAAATAGCTGCACAAAACTACTTAAAAGTCAAAACAGCACGAGTAATCCAGACACTGAGAAGCTGTGAAATGGCTGCTTAAGGACCTGTCATCCAAACTGAAGTCACCTGAAAACAGATGGTACACAAACAGCAAAACTGTCTTTGTATGCTTGTCAATTTTTTAAAAAGGAATTGTAAACAGGTACAACTTAGTTCTGAGCTGTTCCTCTACTTTGGACAAGGGACCCTGCCACCAGGCACAGAAGGACTGGGTTCATCATTTTTCTCTCCCCAAATACACACACACACATACAGCCCACTTGTGCCATTTATTAAACTCTAGAGCTCACTGAGAAGCTTGGCAACAGCCTACCCTAACAGGTCTGCCTCGTAAGGCCTCTTCTCTCTGTGCTTCCTATGGACACTTCAGACAAGCAGGGGTTCTCAAGTGGATCTGAGTTTGTCTCCTAGATGACATTTGGCGATGCCTGGTGACATTTGTGGTTGTCATAACTAGGGGGAGGGTACTACTGGCATCTAGTGGGCCAAGGATGCTGCTGAACATGCCACAGTGCACAGGAAGCACTGCTTCTCCCCCCTAACAAAGAATTTTCTAGCCCCAAATGTCAGTAGTGCTGAAGTTGTGAAAGCCCATGCTAATGGGTAAATAATGTTGGTATCTTGGTTTGGGTTCCCGCAAAAGCAGACCAGGAGATAAGCATTTGAGTATAACCGGCCTGAGTGATGGTCCCTGAAAGCACCAGTAAGTGAGAGGGTAAATGAGACAAAGGGAATAAAATCAATAGAGCGTGTTAAAGGGCAAGTTCCTCCTACGGGCAACTAGGACTCAGGCCTCCTGGGGAACGCTAGGAGACTCGAGGAGGCGCACCTCAGAGTTGTTTCAAACAAGGACAAGGAAGCCCAAATATTTATCTTGCAAATCCCATCTGTTATTAGCTGAAGACTTCTCCCAAGCATGCTAAGTTTCTGGCACTTCCTGCCTACCCTTCAAGAACCAAAAGAAGGCCCCCTCGGGGGGAGAGTTTGGTGCTTGTCGCAGAATCCCATGGGCATGCATGGGAATGGTGAGTGCTGAGCACTGGGTAGGGTGCCAACAATACACGCTAGTGTTAGTCTTCCAAGCAAACACTCACGGGATATATCCTAAGTGGCTTTCTCTGAGGAAGATGCCCTAGTCAAAAAAGTAATTCTAATCATGACTATAGTAGATGTCCTAGAAGATAAGCAGTCATGATATATTTTAGTTCGAGAGGCCTCATTAGGAGAGGCAATTGGAAAGATTCTTAGAAATTGTGTGTTCCAGTTCTGTACCAATACATGGATCTCCTCTTAAGAATGTCTCTGACAAATGATCATCTAGTCTTTGCTTACATCCACCCAGGCTACCAGGAACACACTAGCTCATAAGGGATACGCATTCCATTTTCAGAGTGTGATGTGGGAAAACAGAGCTGCTTGAGAACCAAATAGGTCAGAGTCTGAACCTGACTCACTTTGTGAGTGAGTAAAGTCGCTCAGTCGTGTTCGACTCTTTGCAACCCCATGGACTGTAGCCCACCAGGCTCCTCCGTCCATGGGATTCTCCAGGCAAGAATACTGGAGTGGGTTGCCATTGCCTTCTCCAGGGGATCTTCCGGACCCAGGGATTGAACCCAGGTCTCCCACATTTCAGGCAGACGCTTTAACCTCTGAGCCACTGGGGCAGAAGTATTACTTAACCTCTCTGAATCTTACTCTCTTTAACTATAAAATACCACTAGTCATATTATCTACTTCTTAAGAATACTGTAAAGATTAAATGAGATAATACAAGGAATTGAGCACAACTTCTGACATATAGTAGGTGCTAAATTAACATGAGCTACCTTCACTGCTCTTTCTTCTCCATCCTCTCTAGTCTCATATGTCAGCTGCCTGCCTCACAATAGGCTTGATCCTTTCATTCTGGTTCTAGCTTCCAGAAGAATATAAAGTAAGTCCAGCCCACCTTCCCACTGATACAAGATTTCCCTTCTCCATCAAAACAGGCTGGCTGGCTTCCTTTACCACTGCTCTTACAGTCTGACTCTGTGGGCCTCTGTTCTCTAGTCACTCTCCAGAAGGGAGTTGAGTTCCCCCAAGGAGACAGTTTCAACTACCTCCTTACCTGGGACAACACATATCCTTTTAATTTTGATCCATGTGCATCAAAATGGGATCTGTATGGAATAGTGTTCTCTTTTAACCAAAAGAAAAAGTCTGCCTATATGGGAAAAGAATTTTAAAAAGAGGGGATATATGTATAACTGACTCACTTTGCTGTACACCCAAAACTAATGTAACATTGTAAATCAACTATACCGTAATAAAGAAAATCTGTATAGTCAGGAAAGGAAGGCATAAAATGATTTTCTTCTTTCCTTACCATGCTCCATTTTAACTCTTGCAAATGTTTCTTCCAACCTGCACTTGCCCCTTAGCCTTCCATGATGAGAAGTGCTTTCTGTTGATTTTCAAAGGGAAAAATGTAATGTTTCATAGAAAGAAACAAGATTCACATTCTGAATAGAGGTGGCCTCCTATTTCAGAAGTGCTGGCAAGCCGGCCATTGGTGGTTGCCAAGAGTTGGGTTGGACTGACACAGCTTGTGCTGGAAAGAACATCCAGCCTTGAAATTTGAAGTGGCAACTTTTGCAACGCCACTCTCCCTTTTCCTGCTTGAAGCCCCTGGATGTTCCTTCTGGTCACGCTGCCATCTGGTTGGCAAAGAGAATCACC
This sequence comes from Bison bison bison, assembly GCF_000754665.1. Taxonomy (NCBI): domain Eukaryota; kingdom Metazoa; phylum Chordata; class Mammalia; order Artiodactyla; family Bovidae; genus Bison; species Bison bison. The sequence goes on along the minus strand of NW_011477269.1, from coordinate 8,380 downwards.
CAGCAAGAGATGTTGCTTTTCATTATCTGTAACATGATCTCATTTGTGTGTGTGTGCGTGTGTGTGTAGATGTAAAGACATATACCAAAATGTTAATGGTGGTCTGTATCTGCCTGTGACCAATTTGTTACTTTCTACCTTCCTATATTATCTAAATTACTTTGGCAATGAGAATGTATTTAAAATTACTGCCGACATGAAAATATGTTCAACATTGCTGATTATTAGAGAAATGCAAATCAGAACTACACTGAGGTACCACTTCACACCAGTCAGAATGCCCATCATTTAAAAGTCTACAAATAACAAATGCATGGAGAGGCTGTGGAGAAAAGGGAACCCTCTTATACC
>NW_011477269.1:7716-7929 GCF_000754665.1 Bison bison bison | reverse complement strand
GCTCAGTCGTGTCTGACTCTTCGCAACCCCATGGACTGCAGCCCACCAGGCTCCTCCGTCCATGGGACTTCCCAGGCAAGAGTACTGGAGAGGGTTGCCATTACTACTCAGTCATAAAAAGGATGAAATAATGCCATTTGCGGCAACATGGATGCAACTAGAGATTATTATACTAAGTGAAGTCAGTCAGAAAGAGAAAGACAGATACCATAT
>NW_011477269.1:6525-6884 GCF_000754665.1 Bison bison bison | reverse complement strand
TGATTGACACAAAGAGTCACAAATTCTCAAGGGTGATGAAAACTCAAAGGCCACTTGATCCCAGTGTTTATCCCCATTGTCAATGCTTAGTCATTACTCCATGAACAGATTAAATGTGACTATTGGTCACGTTGGCTGCTCAAGAAGTTTGAGCCACAGTCAGATGTCCCAGTTCACCTAGACACCATCCCCGGCCAGTCCCTTTTGCCAATGTCCAGATGAAAGGTTGTTGCTGAATGAAAAGATGGCCAGAATTCTTGGCCTCTGGAGAAGAAGAATTCAATCCGGGACCAGAGACGAGGCTTGATCGCTCAGAGCTTTTGTGTAATAAAGTTTTATTAAAGTATAAAGGAGACAGA
>NW_011477269.1:5393-6425 GCF_000754665.1 Bison bison bison | reverse complement strand
AAACTATTACATTTAGAATAGATAAACAACAAGGTCCTAATCCATAGCACAGGGAACTATATGGAGTATCCTGTGATAAATCATAATGGAAAATATATAAAAAAGAATGTATATATGTGTATAACTGAATTACTTTGCTGTACAGCAGAAATTAACACAACACCATAAATCAACCACACTTCAGTTAAAAACATTTTTTTAAAGGTCTACAAATAACTAGCTCTGGAGAGGGTATGGAGAAAATGGAACCTTCTTATACTGTTGGTGGAAATGTAAATTGGTGTAGCACTCTGAAAAACAGTATGGAGGTTCCTCAAAAAACTAAAAAGAGAGTTGCCATATGATCCAGCAACCCCACTCCTGGGCATATACCCAGACAAAATCCTAATTCAAAAAGATAACTGCACCCCTATGTTCATTGCAGCACTATTTACAATAGTTAAGACCTGGAAACAATCTAAATGTCCATTGACAGATGAATAGATAAAGAAGATGTGGTATAAGCACAAACAATGGAATATTACTCAGCCATCAAAAGAGTAAAATCATGCCATTTGCAGAAACATAGATGGACCTAGAGATTATTATACTAAGTGAAGTAAGTCAGAAAGAGAAAGACAAATACCATATGATTTCACTTATATGTGGAATCTAAAATGTATACAAATCAATATATCTATGAAACAAAAAACAGACTCACAGATAGGGAGGACAGACTTGTGGTTGCCAAGGGGAAGGAGGGGTGAGCAAGGGAAGGATCGGGAGTTTGGGATTAGCAGAGGCAAACTACTATATACAGGATGAAAAACAACAAGGTCATACTGTATAGCCCAGGGAACCATATTCAATATTCTGTGACAAAAGATAATGGAAAAGAATATGAAAAAGAACATAAACATGTATAACTGAGTCACTTTGTTGTACATAAAAAATCAACACAACATTGTAAATCAACTATACTTGAATAAAATTTTTTAAAAATTAAAAAAATTCCTTCCAAAAACTCAGGAATTAAAGACATGCTTCTATTTT
>NW_011477269.1:4831-5186 GCF_000754665.1 Bison bison bison | reverse complement strand
AGAAAGAGTACCCCCCTGCTAGTCTTCAGCTGGATATTATATAGTCACTCAGTTCAGTTCAGTTCATTCGCTCAGTCGTGTCCGACTCTTTGAGACCCCATGAATTGCAGCACGCCAGGCCTCCCTGTCCATCCTAGCAGTGTGTTAATCAAAGAAAGGGATGTCTTAAAACTCAGAATGGCACCAGACCCCTCACCCATAAGATGCATTTGGGGATAATCTTGGCACCAAATGGTTCATCCCGGGCCATAAAATGATTAACTTGAATCTTGTAGAAGGACAGATTACCATACAAAGTTTCGTTTACATAGATTAGGAGAACAATATCTGAGTATAACATGCTGGTTTGTCAAGT
>NW_011477269.1:2625-4731 GCF_000754665.1 Bison bison bison | reverse complement strand
GTCTGACACTTGCAGGCTATTTCCTCCATTTGTAGACCCCTGGCCTTCCTGTCTGTTACCCTCTCACAGGTATTCAAAGACATGATTCAGCATTTTATGTCTCTATGACTGAGGGAGCAGAAGAAGAGGCCACCAACACGCAATGGGACCAGCACCAACAACAGGTCCCTTTTACAGCTTCGGGGGCTGGGCATGATTGCCTGTCTGGCATGGGTACAAAGCTCCCCTCCCACATTCCCCTGCCTCCCTCGTTGTGGTGCCTGGACATGGCTTCAGGCCAAGACACAGCACTATTCCCCAGTTCAAGATAAGGAAATATCTATCTGGGCCTGATGCTCTATATAAGCACCAGATGGCAATGATTAAAATTAAATTAAATTAATGTTTGACAGTCCGTGAAGGGCATAAATTGCATGGTGTGCTGCTTGCCCAATCTGTCATCTTGTTTCCCTTGGCTCAGGTCAACAAACAACAGCCGAAAACTCGCTCTCTGGGTCAAACAGTAGCTTATTTCTCTGCTATGGAAATTGATGCTCAGTTTACCAGGTTGGAGGCTCCTATGCTGCTCAAATCATAATTAAGATGCTTTAAAAGGGAGAGAATTGAATTCTATCTTCTTGCCACAATCTCCAGCAGCCATCACCCCAACACAGTATAACAGCAATTACTGGTTAGAATTCAGAAACTGGGAAATCGGAACCTGGCCTAGGAGCAAACCATTGCTAAAAATCACAAAGCAATTTCCAGCTCTAATGACAGCCTTCTTCATTCACATGGTTTCTAGAGCATGTGGGCAGTGCTGATGTGTTATCAAGTTGCAAAAGGATCCATGGTGCCGCATTTTTAAATCATCCATCTGCCAAGTACTCCCTTCCAGAGAACTGGCAGATTTAGGCTTTTGCTCTTTCCCTCTGTGTTATTTGGGAATCAGCATTCCAATATTTACATTGTCCTTGGAGCTACTTATATCCAAAGTAACATTTCAACCTTGGTGCTTTTGCACAGCAACTTCGATGAAATGTGCAAAATGTTTAGCATATATTCTTTGGTGATAAAGATCCATTTTTCCAGGAGTTAAGCCAAACGGTAGGACAAGGAACTGAAGCACAAACAGGGTGATGTTAGCTGGGATGTGCCACCCAGATGGCACGTGTGTGTGTGTGTGTGTGTGTGTGCATGCGTGCGCTAGTCGTGTCTGACTCTTTACGATCCCATGGACTGGGATCTGTAGCCCTGCCAGGCTCCTCCATCCATGGGATTCTCCAGGCAAGAATACTGGAGTGGGTTGCCATTTCCTCCTCCAGGAGATCTTCCTGACCCAGGGATTGAACCCAAGTCTCCCGCATCTCCTGCATTGCAAACAGATTCTTTACCACTGTGCCACCTGGGAAGCCCTTAAGGAATGAAACACTTATTCCCTGGGCTGCTGGGAATGCAGCCGGGAGGTGGCCTTCAACTGTCAGCCCACTTTGGGGATCACCTCTGCTGAAGACCACTGCTCTGCCCCAGATCTCTCCTTCTGAAGATAGCCCACATCTCCCAACTCAGCACAGCTCTAAGGGGTAGGCTTTTCTCACTATTTTCTCTGCCTGGGCTTGTCTTCCAGATTACTACCTGACTCCTTCCCTGACACATCCAGGCCTCTGCTCAAATGTCACCTCATCAGAAAGGATTTCCTGAGTTCTTTTTCTAAAGTAGCACACACTTGCCCTTTCCCCACAGCCTACCTCCACAGCTTCCTGTGCCCTGATCCTGCTTTCATTATTTTCATAATTCTTATCACTACCTGACATGATTTAGATATTTGTCTATCACTTAGTTGATTGAGTATCTCCCCACTAGAATATGAGCTCTGGGATAGCTGGAACATTAGCTGTCTTGTTCATAGCTTTATCTCCACTACCTAGAAAAATGCCTAGCACACATATATAGAGGTACTCAGTAAATATCAGAGAAGGCAATGGCAACCCACTCCAGTACTTTTGCCTGGAAAATCCCATGGACGGAGGAGCCTGTTGGGCTGCAATCCATGGGGTCGCTAAGAGTCAGACACGACTGAGTGACTTCACTTTCACTTTTCACTTTCATGCATTGGAGAAGGAAATG
>NW_011477269.1:0-673 GCF_000754665.1 Bison bison bison | reverse complement strand
AGCTGAGGACAACTCTGAAGGACCATTCCAGCTCCCAAGTTGCTTGTGGGTCAGCCGAAGCTGTTGCTGAGCCCACATCACAGCTCGGCTTCTTCTTCTGCCCATTCTTTCCCCCTTCCCCTCCTTTCCCCAGGAGTCGATCTCAAGAGCACAGTGCAAGAAGTATCCTGCCTCCATGCTCTGTCTCAGAGTCAGCTTTCCTAAAAGCCCAGCCTACAGTACACCAGGTCTAGGCAGATTCATTCACACTCTGTGTCATGATCTCCGGAGTCCTCCAGAAACTATTAAAACCAAGACACAGAATGGCCTCCCAGAATTACAGCTCCCTGGATAACTTCCCAACTCATCCCCCATCATGTTTTACTTTTGCTCAGAGGGATAGCTAGAGAAGCTTGCCTGCTTACACAAGCATATAAATGAAGTCAGAAAAATGATCTTTCTTCCTGATGCCTACTAATCAATGTTCTGCCTACTGTACATTGCCTCAGCTTAGAGCTTTTGCTTCCTCAAGGAAGTGAGACAGATGATCACAGGATGCGTACAACACTGGTCCTTTCCTTTGACCTAATGAGTTCTAGGAGGATTTGTAAGCAAACAACCAGCTTGTGCGACTATACATCAGAAGCAGACAAAGAGTCAGTCATTAAGGGAATATAAATAACGAGGTGCTTCA
>NW_011477268.1:4632-5709 GCF_000754665.1 Bison bison bison | reverse complement strand
GTGTCCTGAAGGTGAAAGGAAGCTGTGAAGATGATGACAGGGTCAACACTGGGAAAGAATTCTGGATCTTTTCCTCTCCTGAGAAGGGAGAGACTGTCATAGTCCACATGTGGGGTTCAACCTGTAGGATACATGCATGACATCAGTTATATTTTTCACTATTAGTATATTAATTTCTACTATTTGGCATATCCTTATTCTCCACCAGCATGTAAGTTCCATGAAGTTAAGAACTACATCCGGACTTCCCTGGGGTCCAGGGGTTAAGAAACCAGCTTGCAACGCAAAGACAGAGGATCAAACACTTATCGGGGAACCAAGGTTCCACGTGCCGAGGAGCAAGTAAGCCTACATGCTGCACCTAAGACCCAAGGCAGCCAAATAAATAAATACAGATTTTTTTAAAAGGACCACATTTATCTTGTTTACCAACATGGTCGATGCGTAATAGAGATTACAAATATGTACTGAGTATATGACTATGTGACAGGAGACAGAAAAGCAGATACACTAAACCTCTTAGAGACATTCCTGCCTATTGTAAGAATGCATTAAGAAAAAAATTGCAAATTATGAAAGTATTGAACTTCTATGATTGTCCAGCTGATTTTAATACAGTTTCAATAGAGTCAGTTATCCACACTTGAAACTCATATTTCATCAGAATTACCACACACAGCATAACTTAAAAATTCATTTGTGGATCTGCACTTTCTAGTTCCTCAGGTAAGGAGCTTGGGAGTCACGTCTCTGTCCTAAAAAGGAAAATACCAAATAGACTGAAAATTCTCGAATCAGTAAGAGAGGTGAGAGACAGGGGACATCACTGCCTCCACAAGGGAAGGGACAGCAGGTGAAGAGAAGGAACCAAGATTATACTGGAGCAAAGATTCATGAGCAGAAATCCCCTGGAACAAGTCCTGGATAGGAAATCCTGCGTCATAATCAATGGACTGATGGGGACTCAGTGTGTAGGAGTCTGACAGAATCTCCAGGAGGACCACTCATCCCACAGTTCTGTCAGTCTGGTGATATTTCCCTCAGTTCATATCAGAGAAATCCACCAGATCATTTGGA
>NW_011477268.1:0-779 GCF_000754665.1 Bison bison bison | reverse complement strand
GCACTTTTTCTACCCTAACTTTCTCATACAGTTTAGTTTAGTTTTTTTAACTTCTGTGAGTAAAAATGCTTACAATACAGTGGAAGCAGCAGGAATTAATTCTGTTGCATTAACAGAGGAGTAGGTAACTCATCACAGGTGAGCCCTGAAATCAGAGCTGGTGTGTAGCCCAGTGCTGAGGGAATGCCGAGAATGAGCTGCTTAGAGGCATCGTCATGAGCTGTGGGCAACGTGACTCAAGGAGCCTGAGTAGGGTCCCAAGTTGAGACACACTGACAAAGGGGGAAGGGGGACTCCTTCCCCTGCAAGCATAGATGGGTGAGGTCTGCTACAGTGAGCAGTGAAAGTGGAAGTCGCTCAGTCATGTCCAACTCTTTTCGACCCCATGGACTATACAGCCCGTGAAATTCTACAGGCCAGAGTACTGGAGTGGGTAACCTTTCCCTTCTCCAGCGGATCTTCCCAACCTAGGGATCGAATCCAGGTCTCCAGCATTGCAGGCAGATTCTGTACCAGCTGAGCTACCAGGGAAGCTCACAGTGAGCAGAGTCCTTGTTAACAACAGGGAGGAGCTCGGTGACAGGATCATCCAAGGCTTAGCACACATTCCAGAGAGACCACATCCCTCCTCTCATCTTTAGAGACTCCAGGGCACAGGGATCTGCAGTGGACCACCCAGCTCTGCTCCCAGCCTAAGACACTCCCGGGCTCAGCCAGCCACCCTCCACCCAGCAGAGCATGGATGGAATGCTCAAGTGAGGCCGTGTTGCCCCTGTCCT
>NW_011477267.1:9580-10673 GCF_000754665.1 Bison bison bison | reverse complement strand
TAGGCTCCTCCATCCATGGGATTTTCCAGGCAAGAGTACTGGAGTGGGGTGCCATTGCCTTCTCTGATATGGTGATGCTAGCAATCAGCTTTTCCCTATCCTGATGCTGCTTGGCGTGGGTTATTGTTTGCTTGTTTGGTGGTTTTTCTGAACTACTGTCGTAAAGACGTATCCTTTGTCTGGTATGGGCACTGAAGTTTCTGTTCCATTAGCTAAGAGATCGTTGAGTTTTTGATGGAAATGTCTCAAGCCAAAAGTGAAATACTGATCTCAGCTTTGCAAATTGGCTGTGTGTGGACACTCCTTCTGCATTTGGCCTGACAACTTACAGCTCAGTTTCAGCCTTCATGTATTGCTTGTACAGAGCTCAGTCACTGGCCAGAGGTGAAAGCTTGGTGTCTTTTTTGAGTATGCATCCTGTCTTGGGTTTGCATCTGGTCTTCTAGATTCCCTTGTATATTTGTTGCTGTTGTTCAGTTGCTCAATCATCTGTGATTCTTTGCGGCTCCATGGACTGCAGCACACCAGGCTTTCCTGTCCTTCATCTCCTGGAGCTTGCTCAAACTCATGTCCATTGAGTCAGTTATGCCATCCAACCATCTTACCCTCTTTTGGGAGCTTATCAGAGTCCTTGTCTCTAGTGTTCTAACCTGTTCCATATGACTTTTTTGTCTGTCTACTTCTTGTCTGTCATCCTTTGCCTAGGTGACTTTCACTTTTTCTGTATTCATTTTTAAATTTTTTCAATCAGTACCACCTGGGAAGCCATTATAACCTGAGAAAGTTCTGAAGGCAACTCCTTGCACTGATCCTTCTGGTGGCCTCACACAGGTGAAATCACAAAACGTCAGTTCTTCAAGGCCAGGGTCCATCTATCAACCTGTGGCATCTGAAATCTGCACTAGGAATTCAGTCACTGTCTCCATGACCACCCCTTAGCTGAGGAGTGAGGGATAGTACATGGAAAAGCTAGGATGCCACAATGCTGTCTTACAGAATTTCAGCAGTTGCTTTCTTTTTGTGTCCTCCTGATTACCACAAATTTATATTAGATTCCTGAGTTTCAAAAAAGTTGGCTCTGACAGTGTTGCTA
>NW_011477267.1:4244-5943 GCF_000754665.1 Bison bison bison | reverse complement strand
TAGTATACTTTCTCTATATTATTTTGCTATATGATTGGATACTGGCATATTTATCAATTAACACAATTTAAGTATTATTATATTTTATAGACAGTCTTTGTGGGTCAAGTTGATGATTTTTATTTAAGTAGTCATCAAAGGAATATATGTGGCTACATAAAACCTTTGTACTTTGATAAAATGCATATAAGTGACAGATTGTCCTCTATTATCTTCTTCCTAGTTTTATTTGTGGTAGAGAAAATTTTATTGTGGGTAATAACTTTTATTTATACAGAGACCTGAGTTTTTAAGTAGAATGACTGTGACTGAAAAATATAATCTCTTATCCAGGATCATGTAAGGGCTTCTGTTTTCCATTAAAATAAGGAGAATAGCTTTTTCCAGTGCAATAGTAGTTAGCTACAGAATATAAAACAAGAAATACAGAGGAAAAAAACTTGAGGAAGTTTAACAGGTTGTAAAAGCTTTGAGGACAGTGAATTTTATTTTCATAATTTTATAATATGTGAGTCTGAAAATAAACTATAAAATGTGTTAGAAATGTTTGCATTTTTTTGTTTTCTGAATTTTTTAATTGTGCACCTATAAAAAGGCCCTAGAGACATGTCCATGTGCCTACTTTCTGTGGTATGCTGTTATTATATCAAAAATATTCATCAAATCCTTGTTCTATATTGTATGTACAAAGTACATAATTTTACTCTCTTTAATCTTTACTAAAGTAATAAATTGATACCAGGCTTCCCTGGTGGCCCAGACAATAAAGAATCTGTGTTCAGTGCAGGAGACATGAGTACAATCCCTGGATCGGGAAGATCCCCTAGAAAAGGGAATGACTACCCACTCCAGTAACCTCGCCTAGAGAATTCCATGGACAGAGGAGCCTGGCAAGCTACAGTTAATGGGGTTACAAAGAGTCAGGCATGACTGAGCAACTTTGACTCTCAGATTTTCATCATAATAAACTGGTAAGAACTATGCAGTCTTGTTATTAAAGAAATTTCTGCTCTCCTCTCATGCTTTTCTGGGGCTCTTCTGTGTATTATAAGCCAAAACTTTTAAATTTGTGAAACTCCAGCTACCAACTAAAATTTAAAGACAGGATTGCTGGAGCCCTGTAGAAGGGAATTGCCAGGGATTCTGAACTTTTGGTGCTGCTTCAAAAAACACACAGTAGAATCTATTTACTAACTTAATTTGCTAAATATAATTTACTTAGAGAATTTTCAGAATGAACTAGCCAGGATGTCCCAGTAGCGGCAGAGGTACTTCATGTAAGCAAACTATTGACCCCAAATCAAGAAAAATAATTAATTTCATGGAACTGAATGAACTGATGAAGGAAATTTAATTATAGTTATTTGCTTGGAGTGTTACTGATGCATTTTAAGAGCTTTATTGAGATGTGACTTACATACCTGAGCTTGAGCTATCTCTTTAGATTTGTCTTTTTCTGGACATTTGATATAAATGAAATTGTACAATATGTGGCATTTGGGTTTGGCTTCTTTCACTTTGCATGTTTTGAAGCTCATCCATGTTGTATTATGTTATTAGTAGCAACAGTTTTTCTGTTGTTTGATAATAATCCATTTATGTGGATAGGCCACATTTTTTTTTAAATCTATCTTCCAAGTGATGGACATTTTAATTTTTTTCCACATTTTGACTGTCATGAATACACAAGACTTCATGT
>NW_011477267.1:0-574 GCF_000754665.1 Bison bison bison | reverse complement strand
TTTGGTGTGGACATGTATTTCAATTTTTCTGTATTAGAGAATTTGGAGTTTTTTTTAACAGTAAGACTGAGTTGGTGAGAAAAATAAAAGAAAGCACCATTTGCCAAAGAAACGAGCAAATTATAACTTGTTCACGAATCATTGTTTTTTAATTTCTAGGAATTTATCTTCTGAATTCAAATTTTCTACAATATGCTCTATTTCTTGTTGCAGTTTTTTAAGTTCATTTCAGAAAAATTTATAATTTATTTTTGAAATACCCCTTTGAGTTAAATGGTCTCCTAGAAGATACCAAAATTCAGCAGGTTAACGTTATTTCAGCTGAGGAGACACGTGACAAGATGTTTTCTCTTTGGAGCCTTGGGAATTTAGCCCATGTATCATAGACTGAACTTTATTCTCTTTAGTTGCTGAACTCTCCTCCATTTCCCCAGGCTGAAGCCTCCTCAAGAGTGATACTTACCAGGTTTTCCTAAGTAACCAACTAGAAGAAAAGTGAAGAGGAGTCCTTTGTACTGTTTTTTTGAGGGCATGACTACTAACTTATAGTAAAGATTTTTAAGGCTGTGCATGC
>NW_011477266.1:15107-16189 GCF_000754665.1 Bison bison bison | reverse complement strand
TATGGAACATATAAAAGGACATTGAGTGCTCCTACAAAAGAAAACACACTAGTTCTGTTATCTGTGGACAGTGGAGGCAAGAACACACAGGATTAGGACCAGATTAGAATCTGAGCTGCTCCCACAACAGGTCCAGAGATCAGCACAGTGTTGGAGGGCATCCTAGGGAGGTGAGGTGGACTGTGACTCCCAGTGAGGGAAAGGACTCTGAGAGCAGAGACTCAAGAAAAACATGTATTATTATTATGTTTTGACTGCTTTAGATTCTTTTGGATTTTTTTTTTTTTCTTTTCCTTCCCCCCATGTTGTACTTGGCGATTTTATTGGCGCTATGAAATCTAATTAAGCTTTTGAGCCTTTTTTTCCCCCTCAGTCATATTTTTTATTGTTGTTATAAACCTCTGCCTCTACGTTGGGCTTTCACAGTTCTGTAGAATTTTCCTTTTTTTCTTTTTCTAACTTTAATTTTAAACCTATTACTATGTTTTCTACATTTATTCCTTTGTTTGCTTTTCCTACTGTTCTTTTCCCCTTGCAGCTAATGTTTAATGTATATAAATCTTCTTAATGTATCTCTATTTAACTTTGCATATATATTCTTTCTTTTCTTTCTTTCCTTTTTTCTCAACATATTTGTTAGTTTTGTTTCCATTGCTTTACTCCCCAACTGGCACCTTGCTTAAGTTTTGTCTTCCAGTTTGTGCTTTAGTTAATTTTCTTCTTAAATGTTTGATATAATTTTTGCTTTCCTTTATTCACCAGGTCAAAATATTGTACTTTATTTTTGGTAGCCTGTTTTTATTTTGCTTATGGGGGTATATGTATATGTGTATATTCAGTCACACCTTTTATTGTTGCTATAAACAACCACCTCTATGTTGGGTTTTTGCAGTTCTCTGGAGTTTACTTTTTTTTTCCTTTCTTCTTCATTTTTTTCTCTTTTTTATAATTTTAATTTTTAAAAACCTATTATATTTTTTACATCAATTCCTTTGTTTGCCTTTCCTACTGTTCTTTTCCCCTTGCAGTCAATCTATAATGTATATAAATCTTCTTCATCACCTCTATTTAACATTGCATAT
>NW_011477266.1:11544-11854 GCF_000754665.1 Bison bison bison | reverse complement strand
ATATATATTTATAATTGTTATATCTTCCTCTTGGATTGATCCTTTGATCATTATATAGTGACCGTCTTTGTCTCTTTTCACAGCCTTTGTTTTAAAGTCTATATTACCTGATATGAGTATTGCTACTCCTGCTTTCTTTTGGTCCCTATTTGCATGGAATATCTTTCTCCAGCCCTTCACTTTCAGTCCGTAGGTGTCCCCTGTTCTGAGGTGGGTCTCTTGTAGACAACATATATAGGGTTCTTATTTTTGTATCCATTCAGCCAGTCTTTGTCTTTTGGTTGGGGCATTCAACCCATTTACGTTTAAG
>NW_011477266.1:9990-11444 GCF_000754665.1 Bison bison bison | reverse complement strand
GTCTAGAGAATATCCTTTAGTATTTGTTGGAAACTGGTTTGGTGGTGCTGAATTGTCTCAGCTTTTGCTTGTCTGTAAAGCTTTTGATTTCTCCTTCATATTTGAATGAGATCCTTGCTGGGTACAATAATCTGGGCTGTAGGTTATTTTCTTTCATCACTTTAAGTATGTCTTGCCATTCCCTCCTGGCTTGAAGAATTTCATTGAAAGATCAGCTGTTATCCTTATGGGAATTCCCTTGTGTGTTATTTGTTGTTTTTCCCTTGCTGCTTTTAATATTTGTTCTTTGTGTTTGATCTTTGTTAATTTGATTAATATATGTCTTAGGGTGTTTTGCCTTGGGTTTATCCTGTTTGGGAGTCTCTGGGTTTCTTGGACTTGAGTGATTATTTCCTTCCCCATTTTAGGGAAGTTTTCAACTATTATCTCCTCAAGTATTTTCTCATGGTCTTTCTTTTTGTCTTCTTCTTCTGGGACCCCTATGATTCGAATGTTGTAGCGTTTAATATTGTCCTGGAGGTCTCTGAGATTGTCCTCATTTCTTTTAATTTGTTTTTCTTTTTTCCTCTCTGATTCATTTATTTCTACCATTCTATCTTCTAATTCACCCATCCTACCTTCTGCCTCTGTTATTCTACTATTTGTTGCCTCCAGAGTGTTTTTGATTTAATTTATTGCATTATTCATTATATATTGACTCTCTTTTATTTCTTCTAGGTCCTTGTTAAACCTTTCTTGCATCTTCTCAATCCTTGTCTCCAGGCTATTTATCTGTGATTCCATTTTGATTTCAAGATATTGGATCAATTTCACCATCATTATTCAGAATTCTTTATCAGGTAGATTCCCTATCTCTTCCTCTTTTGTTTGGTTTGGTGGGCATTTATCCTGTTCCTTTATCTGCCGGGTATTCCTCTGTCTCTTCATCTTGTTTAAATTGCTGAGTTTGGCATGTCCTTTCTGTATTCTGGCAGTTTGTGGAGTTCTCTTTATTGTGGCGTTTGCTCACTATGTGTGGGTTTGTCCAGGTGGTTTGTCAAGGTTTCTTGGTTAGGGAAGCTTGTGTCGGTGCTCTGGTGGGTGGAGCTGGATTTCTTCTCTCTGGAGTGCAATGAAGTGTCCAGTAGTGAGTTATGAGATGTCTATGGTTTTGGGGTGACTTTGGGCAGCCTGTGTCTTGGAGCTCAGGGCTGTGTTCCTATGTTGCTGGAGAATTTGCTTGGTATGTCTTTCCCTGGAACTTGTTGGCTCTTGTGTGGTGCTTGGTTTCAGTGTATGTATGAAGGTGTTTGATGAGCTCCTGTCAATTAATGATTCCTGGAGTCAGGAGTTCCCTGGAGTCAGGGTTTGGACTTAAGCCTCCTGCTTCCAGTTATCGGTCTGATTTTTACAGTAGTTTCAAAACTTCTCCTTCTATACAGCACCATTGATAAAACATCTGCATTAAAGATGAA
>NW_011477266.1:8290-8525 GCF_000754665.1 Bison bison bison | reverse complement strand
TTCAACCCATTTACGTTTAAGGTAATTATTGATAAGTATGATCCCATTGTCATTTACTTTATTGTTTTGAGTTCGAATTTATATACCGTTTTTGTGTTTCCTGTCTAGAGAATATCCTTTAGTATTTGTTGGAAAACTGGTTTGGTGGTGCTGAATTGTCTCAGCTTTTGCTTGTCTGTAAAGCTTTTGATTTCTCCTTCATATTTGAATGAGATCCTTGCTGGGTACAATAATC
>NW_011477266.1:5172-7805 GCF_000754665.1 Bison bison bison | reverse complement strand
GCAGGTTTTAATTGTTTATTTATTTTTCCTCCCTGTTATGTTGCCCTCTGTGCTTCCAAGGCTTAGCACAGATTCAGCAGTGAGAAGGTTTCCTGGTGTTTGGAAACTTCTCTCTTTTTAAGACTCCCTTCCTGGGACAGAACTCCATCCTTCCCTCTTTTGTCTCTTTTTTTGTCTTTTATATTTTTTCCTACCTCCTTTCGAAGACTCGGGTTGCTTTTCTGGGTGCCTGATGTCCTCTGCCGGCATTCAGAAGTTCGTTTTTGTGGAATTTACTCAGTGTTTAAATGTTCTTTTGATGAATTTGTCGGGGAGAAAGTGTTCTCCCTGTCCTACTCCTCCGCCATCTTAGCTCCTCCCCCTCTTTCTTTCTTTTCTTTCCTCTCAATATATTTGCTACTTTTGTTTTCATTGCTTTATCCCCCACTTGGCACCTTGATTTAATTTTGTTTTCCAGATGGTGCTTTTGTTAATTTTGTTAATTAACTGGTAAATATAAGTTTTTATTTCCTTTGTTCATTTGGATAATCTACTGTACTTTATTTTAGTTGGACTGTCTTGACTTTGATTACAGGTGTATATGCATATGTGTATATTCCATTATTTTAATTATTATTAGCCTGATTTTGTAACTGCCATATGTCTGGGGTTCATCTTTGGTTTCTTGTTTTGGAGTATTTGTTTTAATCTCACTTAATGCCATAACAAACGACTTCTGGAATCTTTGTTCCTGACCAGAGATCAAGCCCTGAGCCTTTGGATTGGGAGCACTGACTCCAAGACCCTAGACTACCAGAGAACTATCCCTAGGGAGTATCACATCGTGAGAACTCACACTAAGGAAACCACTTGAAAAGGACAGCCAGCATCACCCAACCACCAGTAGCACCCTGTCCTGTGTCACCCAGGACACCTGGTCTAAACAACAAACAAAACCAAAATGCAAACCCAATCATCAGCAGACAGGATTACCAACTCATTCAGCCTTGCCCATCAGAGGAAAGACAAACAAACAATTAAAAAAAAAAAAAAATCAGCACAAGTCTCACCCTATAGGAAGCTTACACAAATCACTGGAGCAAACTTAGGAGGGTAGAAAACAAAAGGAAGAAAGAATTCAACCTTGAAGCCTGGGAAAAGGAGACCTCAAACACAATAAGTTAAAAAAAAAAAAAGTATAATGAAAAGGCAGAGAAATGCTACACAAATGAAGGAACAAATTAGAAACACAGAAGTCCAAATAAATGAAGAGGAAATAGGCAAACTACATGAAAATGAATTCAGAATAATGATAGTAAAGATGATCAAAAACCTTGAAAACAAAATGTGGAAAATGCAAGAATCAGTTAACAAAGACCTAGAAGAAATAAAGAATAAATAAATAAAAATACTCTGGAAGGAATCAATAACAGAATACCCGAAGCATAAGGACAAATCAGTGAGCTGGAAGATAAAATGGTGGAAATAACTTCTGAAGAGCAGAATAAAGTAAAAAGAATGAAAAGAACTAAAGATAGTCTCAGCGATCTCTGGAATAATATCAAACACACCAACATTAGAATTACAGGGGTCCCAGAAGAAGAAGAGTAAAAGAAAGGGCATTAGAAAATTTTTGAAGAGCTAACAGTTGAAAATTTCCCCAGCATAGAAAATGAAATAGTCAATCAAGTTCAAGAGGCACAAAAAGTCCCATACAGAATAAACCTAAGGAGAAACATGGCAACAAACATACTAATCAAACTGACAAAGACTAAGCTAAAAAAAGAATATTAAAAGCAGCAAGGAAAAAGCAACAAGTAACATACAAGGGAAGCCCCATGCACTAAACAGCTGATCTTTAAGCAGAAACTGCAGGCCAGAAGGGAATGGTAGGATATATTTAAAGTACTGAAAGGGAAAAATCTACAACCAAGACTACTCTACCCATCAAGGATCTCATTCAAAATTTATGGAGAAATAAAAAGCTATTCAGACAAGCAAAAGTTAAGAGAATTCAGCACCACCAAACCAGCTTTACAACAAATGTTAAACGGACTTATATAGTCAAGAAATACAAGAGAGGGAAAGATATCTACAAAAGCAACCCCAAACAATTAACAAAATGGAAATAGGAACATATATATCAATAATTACTTTAAATGTAAATAGATTAAATGATCCAAACAAAAGACAGACTGGCTGAATGGATATAAAAACAAGACCCATATACATGCTGTCTACAAGAAACACACTTCAGACCTAAAGACACATATAGACTGATAGTGAGAGTATAGAAAAATATATTCCATGCAAATGGGAAGCAAAAGAAAGCTGGAGTAGCAATCCTCATATCAGACAAAATAGACCTTAAAATAAAGAAGATTAGAAGAGATAAGGAAGAACACTACATAATGATCAAGGGATCAATCCAAGAGGTACACAAAAAAAAATTGTAAATATCTATGCACCCAACATAGAGCAATCAATGCAAAGAAATAGAGGAAAACAACAGAATGGGAAAGACTAGAGATTTCTTCAAGAAAATTAGAGATATAAAGGAACATTTCATGCAAAGATGGGCTTGATAAAGGACAGAAATGGTATGGACCTAACAGAAGCAGAAGATATTAAGAAGAGGTGGCAAGAATACACAG
>NW_011477266.1:0-2715 GCF_000754665.1 Bison bison bison | reverse complement strand
AAAAATCTTTCAAACAATTGCCAGAGGAAGGAACACAACCAAACTCATTCTACAAGGCCACCATCACCCTGATACCAAAACCTGACAAAGACAACACAAAAAAAGAAAACTACAGTCCAATATCACTAATGAACATAGATGAAAAAATCCTCAACAAAATTTTAGCAAACAGAATTCAGCAACACATCAAAAAGCTCATGCACCATGATCAAGTTGGGTTTATTCCAGGGATACAACGATTCTTCAATATATGTAAATCAATCAATGTGATACACCATATTAACATATTGAAATATAAAAACCATATGATCATCTCAATAGATGCAGAAAAAGCCTTTGAAAACATTCAGCACCCATTTATGATTAAATCTCTTAAAAAACAGGCATAGAAGGAACATACCTCAACATAGGAAGGCCATATATGATAAGCCTACAGCAAACATTCTCAGTGGTTAAAAACTGAAAGCATTCCCCCTCTAAGATCAGGAGTAAGACAAGGGTGCACACTTTCCCCACTATTATTCAACATATTTCTGGAAGTCCTAGCTACAGCAATCAGAGAAGAAAAATAAATAAAAGGAATCCAGATTGGGAAAGAAAAATTAAAGCTCTCACTCCTTGTAGATAACATAATGTTGTACATAGAAAACCCTAAAGATAGTATCAGAAAATTACTAGAGCTAATCCGTGAATTTACCAAAGTCACAGGATACAAAATCAATACACAGAAATCATTTGCATTTCTATATACTAACAATGAAAATTCATAAAGAGAAATTAAGGAATCAATCCCATTTACCATTGCAACAAAAACAATTAAATATCTAGGTATAAACTTACCTAAGGAGACAAAAGATCAGTACACAGAAAAATATAAGACATTAATGAAAGAAATCAAAAATGACATAAACAGATGGAGAGATACTCCATGTTCCTGGGTAGGAAGAATCAATATTGTGAAAATGACTATACTACCAAATGCAATCTACAGATTTAGTATGATTCCTATAAAATTACCAATGGCATATTTCACAGAACTAGATCAAAAATTTTCACAATTCATATGAAAACACAAAAGACCCCGAATAGCCAAAGCAGTCTTGAGATAGAAGAATGGAGCTGGAGGAATCAACCTTCATGATTTCAGATTATACTACAAAGCTACAATCATCAAGACAGTATGGTACTGGCACAAAAACAGAATTATAGACCAATGGAACAAGACAGAAAGCCCAGAAATAAATTCATGCAACTATAGGTATCATATTTTACAAAGGAGGCAAGAATATACAATGGAACAAAAACAGCCTCTTCAATAAATGGTGCTAGGAAAACTGGATAGCTACATGTAAAAGAATGAAATTGAACACCTCCTAACACCATACACAAAGATAAACAAATAATGGATTAAAGACCTAAATGTAAGACCAGAAACTATAAAACTCTTAGAGGAAAACATAGGCAGAACACTCCGTGACATAAATCAAAGCAAGATCCTCTATGACCCACCTTCCAGAGTAATGGAAATAAAAACAAAAGTGAACAAGTGGGATCTGATTAAACTTAAAAGCTTTTGCACAGCAAAGGAAACTATAAGCAAGGTGAAAAGACATCCCTCAGAATGGGAGAAAATAATAGCAAATGAAACACTGACAAAGGATTAATTTCCAAAATATGCAAGCAGCTCATACAACTCAATACCAGAAAGAAAAAAAAAAATCAAAAAGTGGGGAAAAGACCCAAACAGACATTTCTCCAAAGACATACAGGTGGTTAACAAACACATGAAAAGATGCTCAACATCGCTCATTATTAGAGAAATGCAAATCAAAACTACAATGAGATATCACCTCACACTGGTCAGAATGACCATCCTCAAAATGTCTACAAAAAATAAATGCTGGAGAGGGTGTGGAGAAAAAGGAACACTCTTGCACTGTTGGTGGGAATGTAAATTGATACAGCCACTATGGAAAATGGTATGCAGATTCCTTAAAATTTAGGAATAAAACCACTATATGACCAGCAATCCCAATCCTAGGCATATACCCTGAGGAAACCAAAATTGAAAGAAACACATGTATTCTATTGCTCATCGCAGCACTATTTACAATAACTAGAACATGGAAGTAATCTAGATGTCCATGGACAGATGAATGGATAAAGAAGTTCTGGTGTATATACACAGTGGAATATTATTCAGCCATAAAAAGGAATACCTTTGAATTAGTTCTAATGAGGTGGATGAACCTAGAATCTATTATACAGAGCGAAGTAAGTCAAAAAGAGAAAGATAAATATCATATTCTAGTGCATATATATGGAATCTAGAAAAATGATACTGAAGAATTTACTTACAGGGAGCAATGGAGAAACATACATAGAAAATAAACTTGTGGACAAGGGGAGAGGGGAGGAGAGGATGAGATGTATGGAAAGAGTAACATGTAAACTTTAAAATAGATATCAAACAAGAATTTGCTATATGCCTAAGAAACTCAAACAGGGGCTCTGTATCAACATAGAGAGGTGGGATGGGGAGGGAGATGGGAGGGAGTTTCAGCAGGGAGGGTATATATGTTACCTATGGCTAATTCAGGTTGAGGTTTAACAGAAACAACAAAGTTCTGTAAAGCAATTATCCTTCAATAAAATAATAAAAGAAAAAGCAAGGAAGCAAATTATGTGTGTATATATATACATATATATGTGTAT
>NW_011477265.1:13961-14844 GCF_000754665.1 Bison bison bison | reverse complement strand
TTCTTAGAAGTTGTCTCCTAGGAAATTCCTGTTAAACCCTGGCTTATCATTTCAGCAGACCCATCTACCTATGTGATTTTTTTCCCCCTCTGTCTCTTCATTAGCCTTTTATTTGCTTATAGTGTTTCTTTAAACGTTTAGGCCAGTTGTAGATTTACAGAATTATTACAATGATGCAGTTTCCATATACCCCATACCTGTTCTTAACATCTTTTTAGCTTGAAGTGTTCGTCACAATGAACCAATGTTGATAAATTATCATTAACCAAGATACATACTTTATTCAGAGTACCTCAGTTTTTCCCTAATATCTTTTTTCTGTCCCAGGATCCCATCCAGGTCTTCATCTTACAATTAGTCATCATGTCTCCTTAGGCTCCTCTTGGCTGTGACAATTTCTCACACTTTCCCTGTTTCTTATGCCTTGACACTTGAGAAGCACTGGTCTGGTACTTTGATTAGTGTACCGCAGTTTCAGTTTGCTTGATTTTTCTCTTATGGTTAGACAGGTGTTAAGTGCTTTTTTGGGAAGAGGATCACACAGGCAAAATGGAATCATATAAAAGGTACATACTATCAATATTATCACTGTTTATGTTAATGTTGGTCACCTGGCTGAAGTAGTGTTCTCAGGATTCTACATGGTAAAGTTACTCTTTTATTTCTCCCTTTCTAGACTATACTCGTTGCAAGAAAATCACTCTGCACAGTCTACACTTAAAAGACTGCAGTGTTATGTTCAATCTTGTTGAAGATGGAGTATCTCCAACATTTATTTGGAATTCTGCATATTTGATTTCTCCCCATTTATTTAATACACTTTGGGCTATAATACTACTACATATATTTTCATTGCTCAAATTTTTCCACTTTTGGCCATTGG
>NW_011477265.1:7260-10938 GCF_000754665.1 Bison bison bison | reverse complement strand
TGGACAGAGGAGCCTGGTAGGCTGCAGTCCATGGGGTCGCAAAGAGTCGGACATGACTGAGCAACTTCACTTTCACTTTTCACTTTCATGCATTGGAGAAGGAAATGGCAACCCACTCCAGTGTTCTTGCCTGGAGAATCCCAGGGACAGCGGAGCCTGGTGGGCTGCTTTCTATGGGATCGTGCAGAGTCAGACACGACTGAAGTGACTTAGCAGCAGCAGTGCCTCTTTTGATCTCTCATAATTTTCCTTGTTCTGCTTTGTCTGAAATTATGTAACTACTCCAGCTTTCTTTTTTTGTCCAGGTTTTTTTTTTTTTTTTTCAGTACAGATCTTCCTTGTTGCTTTACTTTTAACCTCTCACTCTTTATCAGGGCTTCCCTAATAGCTCAGTTGGTAAAGAATTCACCTGCAATGCAGGAGACCCCAGTTGGATTCCTGGGTTAGGAAGATCCCCTGTAGAAGGGATAGGCTACCCACTCCAGTATTCTTGGGCTTCCCTTGTGGCCCAGGTGGTAAAGAATCCACCTGTAATGCGGGTAGACCTAGGTTCGATCCCTGGGTTGGAAAGATCCCCCAGAGAAGGGAAAGGCTACCCACTCCAGTATTCTGGCCTGGAAAATCCCATGTAGTCCATGGGGTCTCAAAAGAGTTGGACATGACTGAGCAACTTTCACTTTCACTCACTCACTATATTTAAAGTGGGCTTCTTGTACACAGCATATAGTTGGTTTTTTTTAATTCACTCTGATAGTTTCAATCTTTAGTTGATGTATTTAGACCATTCATATTTAAAATGACTCAATATATTTGGATTTAGTATCAACCATGTTTATAACTGTTTTCTATTTGTTGCCAGAGGCTTCTTTTTCTGCCTTCTCTAGTTTATTTTTGCCTGCACCAGGTCTTAGTTAAGACATATGGGATCTTTCAGTTTAGTTGCAACATGTAGGATTTAGATCCCTGATCAAGGATCGAACCTATGTCTGCCTTCTCTAGTTTTAATTATTTTACATGATTCCACTTGTCTTCTCTTAATGTATCGATTATATTTCTTTAAAAATTTTCAATGATTTTCCTCGAGTTTACATTTTTAAATAAGAACATTTTCAAATAACACTGTTCTGCTTCACTTATATGTAGTACAGTTACCTTAAGTGTTCATTATTCATTTCACTCATCCATTTCCTGCAATCACTTAATACACTGTTATTTTATTACTTTAGATAGAGAGTTGTCTTTTACATCAATTAAGAATAAGACAAAAGATTTCATTATACTTTTATTTATTGTATTTCCAGTGCTCTTCCTTTATGTAGATCTGAGCTGCAGGCCTGCACCATTTTTCTGCTGCCTGAAGAAAATCTTTTAACATTTCCTGAAGGAAAGGTTTGCTGATGCTGACTTCCATCAGTTTTTGTTTGTCTGAGAAAGTCTTTATTTCTCCTCCACATTTGAAGGATTATTATACTGGACATAGAATTTTAGGTTAGTTTTTTTTTTTCTTTCAACATTTTAAATATTTACAGTTATAGAGACAGGAGTGTTAACACTGAAATGGAAGGTATTTTTTTAATTTCTTCTTGTAGTTCTGTCAGATTTATTTATTTTGAGGTCTGTTTAATAAATGCATACAAATTTTAAATATCATTAAGTGATGCTTATGTCTTGTAATGCTTTTTGCTTTAAAGTCTATTTTGTTATTAATTTAACTATAATGGCTTTCTTTTGGTTAGTGTTTTCATGTTATTTTTCCCCTATGCTTTTACTTTCAGTCTTTATGTATCTTTATATTTCAGATATGTCTTTTGTAAATAGTATATAGTTGGGTTTTTCCAGTCCAAAAATCTTTGTTTTTTAATTGCTTCATGTAAACCATTTACATTAATGTACTTACTGCTATTAATACTGGATATAACCATTGCACCACATTCCTTCTCTTATACCCCATCTGGTTTATGTTAGTTTTTTCTTCCTTAGGATTGATTATTTTCTTATTTTTGCCCCTCTATTAGCTTAGAAGTTTTACTTTCTTACTCTTCCTTAATAGTTATCCAGTAATTATAGCATATAGTCTTGACTTACTAAAGGCTAACATTAATTTATACTTATACATACTCTTTAGATAATGCCAGAACTTTAAATGCTTTTACTCTAGTCCTCTTGACTCCTGTGTTGTCAATATGAATTAACAAGATAATATTATTTTATATAGTATTGATTTAAATTTATAGATAGATATTTAGCCTTTTAATTGCTTTCTTTTCCTTCCTTCATCCCCAGTCTTCCATCTGAGATCATTTTCCTGTTATCTGAAAAATGCCCCATAGAATTGAGTATTTCCTTTGGCTTCTGACTGCTGCTAGAAACTCTTTGTTTTGGTTTATTTATAAAGCTTTTATTTTGCCTTCATTTTTGAAGGGTATTTTTGCTGGTTATTTTCTTGGTTGGTATTTACTTTCTTTCAAGATACTAAAGATGTCACTTCACCATCTTCATGCTTTCATCATTGCTGTTGCAAAGCCAGTAATTAGCCTAAGTTTTGTTCTTTTTGAGGCATACTCTATCTTTTTGGCTATTTTTATGATTTTCTCTTTGTCTTGAATTCTCTGTAAATTCACTATTATGTATTCTATGCACAGGCTTCTTTTTATTTATCCTGCTTGGGATTTGTTAGACTTCTTGGATCTATGGATCAATATCTTTCATCAGTTTTGAAAAATCCTCAGCCATTAAATCTTCAAAGATTGCCTCTGAACAGTTCCATTTCTCTTTTCCTTTTAGAATTCCAATTGAACATGTATTAGACCTTATCCTACTGTCTTGTCTGTATTTTCCATATTTTTGACCACCTGTGCAGCCTTCCAGATAATTTCATCTGAATATCATTTCTAGTTATTTAATTCTCTTGAATTGCATCTAATCTGCTGTTAAAAGCCATCCACTGAGTTTCTAATTTCAGCTTTGTTATTTTTCAGTTTTGGAGTTTTCTTTTTTCCCTACTTTTTTTTGGTTTTATGGTTCCATGTTGAAATTTTCAAGATTGGATTTTATTTATCTGAATACACTGAGCATTGTGGTTTTGTTGTTCAGTCACTCAGTCATGTCTGACTCTTTGAAACCCTATGGACTGCAGCATGCCAGGCTTTCCTGCCCTTTACTATCTCCCAGAGTTTGCTCAAACTCATGTCCATTGAGTTCATGATGCCAAGCACTGTGGTTTAGTAGTCTGTATCTGATAATTTGAATAATTCAAAGCTAATGTATCTGCTTCTGTTGTCTATTGCCTATAGTGCTTCTTATCTATGATGTCTCTTTTCTTTGTTTTTCTGGTTATCTTTGTGTATGGGCATTGTACTTAAATAGCTGTTTGTTGGAATAATTTGAGGCTGAGGATGATGGAATCTTTCTCCAAAGAAGATTTTGTTTGCACTGGTTAGGCCCATAAGGATACTTCTGTCTAAAACCACCATAATCTATATTCAAAAATTAAACTTTACTAGTCCACCTAGACGGAGAAGGCAATGCACCCCACTCCAGTACTCTTGCCTGGAAAATCCTATGGATGGAGGAGCCTGGTAGGCTGCAGTCCGTGGGGTTGCCAAGAGTTGGATACGACTGAGCGACTTCACATTCACTTTTCACTTTCATGCATTGGAGAAGGAAATGGCACCATAC
>NW_011477265.1:5662-5896 GCF_000754665.1 Bison bison bison | reverse complement strand
CTCTTCCGATCTAGAGTCAGGGAGAGAGAACACATGGACTGAGAAGAGCTGAGGCTCAGGACACAGCTACACAAGGTGGCAGCGCAGCTCCCTGGTGGGACCAGCACCAGGGCTCTAGAGTCAGGAGGAGCTAGTCTTGAAAGCGGGCTGTGGGGCTATGTGGTGCTCTAGGCCAAGTCTGGTACCTTCCTTGTGATCAGCTGCTGCAAGTGGGGCTAATGGGCATCTCAGAGG
>NW_011477265.1:3119-5562 GCF_000754665.1 Bison bison bison | reverse complement strand
AGCGGGGAGAGACGGGGAGAAAGGAGGGGGTCCCGAGATGAATGTGGAGAACAGTGAGGTGCGACGTGGGCAGGTGGCCCCGTATCCTCCTCGACGGCCCTCCTCTGTGCCCTCCCCCCATTTTTGAGCCTGAAATTGCAGGGGTGGGGGGGTGTGTGCCCCTGCAGTGCAATGGTGAAACGTAGACAAATTCTGAAAATAATTCCCTTTCACACCTGAGCCCAGGAGGAAATAACTGACCTCACATAAAGGGGTGGGGATGCGGCGGGTTGCTTGCACGGGAGGAAGACACAGAGACCCAAAATAGTTTGGAAAGCATCCTGGTCTGGTGCCTGCAGCCTGAAAAGTAATGGTAGCTGGGATGCAGGAGAGGTAGGGGGAAAATTGTAGGATGAGGAGGGCCCGGATTCAGGAAAGGGACCTCAGCCCATGGACTGTGCAGTCCCTCTCTGTCTTCTGTCTGCAGGTCTGCATGTCTGTTCCCAACACTCTGCAAAGCTAGAAAAGGAGGAGAAACCTGGCCAGAATCCCTGCAAGTCAGTGAAAAATGGGAGGGCACTGGATAGGCATGGGGCTGGGGGGCACAGCTTGGGCAGCATTTGAGGGCCCCACTTCCCATCCCCCCACCAGATATAATATACACCCTCCCTGCCACGTTAAAGGATGGTACAAGGTGGCAGGGCCTGCCACGGAATGGTTGGCTGTCAGTGCAGGAGGAATGGTGGGGTAAAGGGTAGGCAGAAGGTACACTAGGCTCGGCCAGGTCAGAGGACCACTGACGCGGGTGAGATGCCAGTGCTGTCCAGACCTGCCTTCCACACAAGCCCTCAGTCTCCCTTGTCTCCTCTTTGTCTCTTCCACCCTCATCCCCCAGGACAGGAAAAGGAGGGCACATCTCAACATGGAAAAACTGCAATGAAAATGAAGGAAAGTTGGAAAGTGAGGGAAAGCCAGAAGATGAAGTAGAGCCTGAAAATGAAGGAAAGTCAGATGAGAAAGAAAAGCCGGAAGTGGAGGGGAAGTCAGAATAGGAATGAGAGCTCCAGAATGAGGGACAGCCAGACGATGAGAGACAACCCGCACATGAGGGACAACCAGCAGATGAGGGGAAGAAAGAAAAGCAGGGCAAGTTCGAAGCTGAGGGAAACCCACTCAAGAAGGGCAAGCCAGAGTCCCAGGCAAAGTCAGAGAGCCAGTCGCGTGCTGCTGAAGAGCGCCCTGCTGAAGATTATGTGCCCCAGAAGGCAAAAAGAAAAACGGACAGGATTCCCCCAAGGACTATCAGGACAACTTACAGGAAAGGCATCTGGGAGGTGAGGAGATAATCAGAGAATGTGAAGATCTGTCAACGGCTCAGCTTCAAGAGCTAAGGAAAAGACAGAAAATGGGTGGATTTCATTGGATACAAAAGAAATGTACAGGATCCATTCACCCCAAGGGGCAATGGGGTGTCAAGGGAATGAAGGGAGGAGG
Source organism: Bison bison bison (assembly GCF_000754665.1). Lineage (NCBI taxonomy): Eukaryota > Metazoa > Chordata > Mammalia > Artiodactyla > Bovidae > Bison > Bison bison. Next base: position 4,089 of record NW_011477265.1, on the reverse strand, counting down.
GAGGAGCCAAAGGGGCATACATGATATCCCATATCTTTAATGCCTTGGCATTTGATTCTGGTTTCTTTGATGAGAATATCACTGACCCTGCTTTCCCTGGCAGTCACTTGTCAGGCTCTGTGTTTTATCCTCAAGCTGATACTTTGCTTTAGGTGTCACTGTCCTTACCAGCAGCCATTTGATCCAACTACAGTGCTCTGTGTTTCAGTAGGGGGTTTTCACTCACGTTCATGGAAGAGATGTTCATGGTACACTGTAAAAAGAGCAATAAAAAAACACTTTTCAGAACCAAATGTATAGTATCAAACCAGTTTTGTAAAAGGGCTTCCCTGGTGGCTCAGACTGTAAAGAATTTGCCTGCAATGCGAGAGACCTGAGTTTGATCCCTAGGTCTGGAAGATCCCCCTAAGGAGGAAATGGCTACCCACTCCAGTATTCTTGCCTGGCAAATCCCATGGACAGAGAAACCTGGTGGGCTACAGCCCATGGGATCGCAAAGAGTCAGACATGACTGAGCGACTAACACTTTTCACTTTGTAAAAGTAGTAAATGTTTGTGTAATGCATTTGTGCACAGAGAAAACCATGAAAACTAAAAACTAGGTGATAGTTTTTTCCTGCATTGTAGCCAGAAAATAGGTCTTGCCTGTACTCAAAGATGAGTCCAATCATCAGATGGTACCTCCATGCCATTCCTCCACAAGTATGTCCATCCCATGTTTTCCCCTAGTTGTAACCACGTCAGTGGGCACTGGCAGCCCTTCTCCTGGGTCCTCTACCATCCTATGGCTCCTCCCAACATGTGTGATTCTTTTTCCTGTCTTTGCTCACTCATCTCTACTTTTTCTTAAATGATGTTTGTCATAATAAAAAATTTCCTAGAAATCAATACATGATAAAAAAAATTGAAATGTTTAGTGAGCTTATGAGGGCAATGAAGATTCCTGTTGTCAGACTGTAAAATGATAAGT
>NW_011477265.1:0-1264 GCF_000754665.1 Bison bison bison | reverse complement strand
CATGATCAGATGCTGGCAGATTTGGTATCTAGTAGGGGTCAGATTCCTGGTTCATAACCAGATGTCTTCACATGACAGAAGGGGCAAGGGAGCTTTTTGGGGTCATTTTTATAATGAAGCTAATTCCTCATGAGGGCTCCACTTGCATGGCTTAATTGCCAAAGGCCCTGCTTCCAAATACCATCCAACGATGAATTTCACAGTTACACAAACAATTCAGTCTATAGCAGACATCAATATACAAAAAAAGTACCCTTGCCTCACACCATATACAAAACATGAATTAAAAATGGCTCACAGAGCAAAATATAAAACCCCAAATTATAAAAACTTTATTTAGAGAATTCCTGGGTGATCCCAGTGGTTAGGATTCTTAGCTCTCACTGCCAAGGGCCTGGCTTCAATCCCTGGTCAGGGAACTAAAATCCCATAAAGCCACGTGATGTGGCCAAAAAAAACAAAATAAAAATAAAAATTTCATTTAAAGATAGGAACAATATGGAATAGTTTGTTGTTTCAGAGTAAACTATTAATGTTTATTAATTCTGAAGTAGTTGAAAGATTTTTTATTGTAATTTTTTATTTTAAGCTGCATTGGGTCTTCATTGCTGCTTGGGCTTTTCTCTAGTTGCGGTGAGTGAAGGCTACTCTTTGTTGCAGTGCACATGCTTCTCATTGTGGTGGCTTCTCTTGTTGCTGAGCACAGGGTCTAGGGCACTAGGGCTTCAGTAGTTGCAGCATGTGGGCTCTAGAGCACAGGCTTAATAGTTGAGGTGCACAGGTTTAGTTGCTCCACAGCATGTGGGATCTTCCCGAACCAGGGATTGAACTTGTGTCTCCTGCATTGGCAGGAGGATTCTTTACCACTGAGCCACCAGGGAAGCCCAGTTCAGAGATTTTTGAAATGAATTTTCTGTCACTATCTACTTAATAAGTTCCAGAGGTTTCTTCTATTAAGAAATGGGAAAAGGCAAATGCTAATTATAAAATATTACATGTGGACAATAAAATTTAAGATATCATTAGAAAAATAGGGAAAAGGGTAATCCTGGATTAGCATATGACATGAATTTGTGCCATATGACAATTTAAGATAATAACTGGACAATGAGGGTATTGACAAATTTCTGTGAAGTTCAAACAAGTCTAGAATATCTATATTAGTAACATATATCCATACATATATAACCTAAGAAAGCATAATATTTCTTATTTGACAATGTTTCCCATGTATTTTAACATACCAAAAAAAAAAAAAACCCAA
>NW_011477264.1:9856-10937 GCF_000754665.1 Bison bison bison | reverse complement strand
AGCTGGGCAGCAGGTGTCCACAGGGAACCACAGATGTAGGAGCAAGAGGTGGAGGGCAGGCCCAGAGGGCAGCAAGTGTCCCAGTCCACAAGTACCTTGGAAACAACTGCTCAGTCCTTTCCTTATTTTCACGTTTGTTCTCCTTCACACATACCCAATGTCTTTTTTACAGCTTTCAAAATTTCTATAATGATCTCTTAGTTACGCCTGGTATGAAGTAGGAACTTAGATATTTGTTGAATATATAGCACTTTTTAAATTGATTGATTGATTTTAACTGAAGGATAATTGCTTTACAATATTGTGATGATTTTTGCCATACATCAATATGAATCGGCCGTACGTATACATATGTCTCTGGGGAGTAGGATTGTGGGAGAGGGGTAATTTACATCCTGTATACCTGTGGCACTTGTTATCCCCTAGCTTTTTTCTGCTTCCTGAAATAAAACATAACACTAAATATTCTCCAAACTGCAGAGATAAATTACCCCCTCCCCCACAATTCTACTCCCCAGAGATAGCAAGTTGGAATGCATCTTTCCTGAGTTTTTTCTCCGTGCATACTTTTACTTTTGTTTGTTTTGAGAGTTAAATACCCGTTTTAAAAAGTAAACTTTCTCAATAATAAGATAATATATCTTTTGTTAGGCATTGTAAGCTGCATTTAGTAGCATTCCAATATACCACATCAAAGTTCATCTTCAGTCAAGCCTAATAACAGTCCATCCTTGCACAATAAAATCCCTTCAATTTATATTACTACACCTACTTAGCTCTTATGGGCAGGGAATGGAAATTACATCTCACTTCTGATCACTAATGTGTGGTGAAGAGTATCAAGAGAATTATATGAAAATGAATATAAAAAAATGATTCTGATTTCAAAGTAGGTGGTTTGGAAACATTACCAAAAGCATAAAAAATGATACAGGTATATGTACTTCTAGTAAATTCTTAATAAGAATGTTCTGAAGAACAAACAACCTGTTTCTTCCTACAGAAAGAAGGTAGTTACTTTTTAAAACCTAGTGGTTTTTTCCACAGAATTTCACGTTTTCCCAATTCAAAGGCCTAAAAC
>NW_011477264.1:4611-6613 GCF_000754665.1 Bison bison bison | reverse complement strand
CTCTGTGCGACCCCATAGACGGCAGCCCACCAGGCTCCACCATCCCTGGGATTCTCCAGGCAAGAACACTGGAGTGGGTTGCCATTTCCTTCTCCAATGCATCAAAGTGAAAAGTGAAAGTGAAGTCTCTCAGTCGTGTCCGACTCTTAGTGACCCCGTGGACTGAAGCCCACCAGGCTCCTCCACCCATGGAATTTTCCAGGCAAGAGTACTGGAGTGGGGTGCCATTGCCTTCTCTGTCGTTATTCTCAGCGACTTTCAAATCTATTTTCATGAGTTCGTGTCTGACTCTTTGCGACCCTATGGACTTTGGCCTCCAGGCTCCCCTGTCTATGTGATTCTCCCCACAAGAATACTTAAATGGGTTGTACTCCAGGAGGAGTGCTTATGAGGGTGAAAATGTCAGGTTGTGGAGTGGGCCAGTGGGGAAGCTATTTTGAGATGGGGAATCCCTTCCAGACCTTTAAACCCACATATGGAGGGGGTTGCTGGCTCCCCAGGATGGAAGGCTGACCAGACTTCCCCAGGCTAAAATGGAAGAAAGGTCTCTGTTTCCCTTTTCTGTCTCCAGGGGAGAGGAAGATGGGTTGGAATGGGGGCGAGAACAGCATAGATTTCTGTGGGCAGGCTTGTGTTCTAGCAACTGTTTGCTGTATTTTTAAAGGTCAGAGAGGCTTTGGCTCTATAGGATGGAGTGGCTCTGACACCTGATTAATGTCTGTGCAGTACTTTCCAGAATGAAATTTAATCAGCAGAATGATTGCAGCAAGCAGCTGCCTGGAGGAAAATGATCCTGTTCTAATGGTGGCTTGTTTGATGTGTTGGCATTGTAGTGGGGCACGTACATTATTAGTCCAGCCCGCGGGGGGGGGGGTGCAGCTAGGACACTGGCTCAACTAGTAAGGAAATGCAGCAAACAGCAGCAGCCCTTCTATGGCTCTATGTGGGGTCACTTCTTTCAGATTGTCAGCTCCTCGCCACTCAGAAGACCTTTACTGTCAGCCTCCTGCCTGCCCCCGGGGGTCTTCCCTGTCACCTCCTTTAACCCACTCCTATCATTATTCTCCATCCCCAGAGCCTCTCAGATCCATCATTCTCAGTGCTCCCCCCAGCAGCTTCAAGGCCTTCCCTGACAGCTTCCTCCAGCACACTCAGACATGCAAGCGTGCGTCCCTCCACTCCTCCCACAGGTGTTCTCAAGGCTTAAGCAAAATGAAAATGGTCTCTCCTTGGTCTAATTAACCCTTCTTTGCCTATTTTCTCATCAGAAGCACAGAGGCCATGATACTGACTTGCAGAAATTCTGTAGTCAGTATTTTTTTAAATGATTTTTCTAACATGTTTTTGGCTACATGGTACAGCCTTTGTGATCTTAGTTCCCCAGCTAGGGATTGAACCCACACCCTTTGCATTGGAAGCCCAGAGTCTTAACCACTGGACCGTCAGGGAAGTCCCTGTAGTCAGTATTATACTCCCTAAAAGGTAGGAAATGCAGCAGATACCTAGGTGATCTGTGTGTGTCTGCGTGCATATGCAATCGGTCGTGTCCGACTCTTTGCCACCCCATGGACTGTAGCCTGCCAAGCTCCTCTGTCCATGGAATTCTCCAGGCAAGAATACTGGAGCAGGTTGCTGTTTCCTTCTCCAGAGGATCTTCCAGACCCAGAGAATGCAACCCTCGTCTCTTGCATCTCCTGCATTGGTAGGTGGGTTCTTTACCAACCTAACCACCAGGGAAGCCCCTGACTGCCATGTGCTGCCACTCAAATGCCATGGTGTGCCTTCCACCCAAGCTGACTGTGCTGGGCCGTCCTCACCAGGACCTGTGGTTTGAGAAGTTTTCTCGGTAGTAGAGCCAGGTTAAAGGAGCTAGTCACACTTTCTTGCTGCTGTTTGTTTCCTGAGTTTGAAAAGCTTCCACTTAACCCCTCCAGGGTGTACCCCAGAATCACCACAGGGACCTGACCCAGCACAGGGGAAGTGCTTGGAATTATTAAGGCCC
>NW_011477264.1:0-770 GCF_000754665.1 Bison bison bison | reverse complement strand
GGAGAGGGCAAGGGTGGGATGGTTTGGGAGAATGGCATTGAAACATGTATATTATCATATGTGAAACGAGTCACCAGTCCAGGTTCGATGCACGATACAGGATGCTCGGGGCTGGTACACTGGGACAACCCAGAGGGATGGTATGGGGAGGGAGGTGAGAGGGGGGTTCAGGATGGGGAACACGTGTACACCCAAGGTGGATTCATGTCAATGTATGACAAAACCAATACAATATTGTTAAGTAATTAGCCTCCAATTAAAATAAATTAATTTATATTAAAAATAAATAAATAAAAAAAATAAAATTACATTAAAAAAAGAAAGGTCACTGTTTGAGTATATCCCATCATGGTATGCTATTGGTTTTCACCCGTATTTGGCAGGTGGTTTCTGTTTCTGAGGCACCTGCCTGTCAAGACAGCACACACAGCATCTTGACCAGTTGGCACTTGATCACAGTTACCAAAGGTGGGGCTATAGCTCTCTGGTCAGTGTCTAGCCTGGTGACTGTCACTAGGCATCCGGACAGCTATCACCTACTTTGTTCATGATTGTACACTGCCAGGATAGGCCTGGGGACACTTCTTCGTAAGGTTCAGGGAAAGGAAAGATATCATCATCCTGAGGAGAATTACTTGATTATTCGTTGCGTAATAGTCATTGTTATTCAGGCAAGGATATCATCCTTGCTTCACTCCTGTACTGCTGCTTCCCTTGCTACTGTCCTGTATGCTCTCCTGACTCCCAAAGGTATTGAGGTGCACATTCAT
>NW_011477263.1:31635-39497 GCF_000754665.1 Bison bison bison | reverse complement strand
GGATATAAAGAGAAATTCCTACAAGTAATGCTTTTAGAGCATTTCTTTAGTAGCAATTTCAATTTATCTTTTGCAGTATCTATATTCCCAATTGTTACTCCTTTCATTCCATGATTTTTATTCTCAGATCTCTCCATTTCGTATCCCAAAGATAACATTTCCTCAAACATAAAAATAACATTTAGCTGCCTTTGCATGGCCCCTGCAAATTTTTGTCTCTTACTTCTTGTTTCACTTTGTTCCCTGGTAGCCTTGAAAAACACCCAAGTTAGCTGAATTTTGAAACTGAATGACTGTGACATCTCTGCAGGAGCATAATTCCAAATGCCTATTTGATAGCACCAATTGATGGCTAATAGGCTTTTCAATTTTAACATACCTAAAAAGGAATTCTTGTTTATCTCTCTACTCTCAGACTTGAACTCCCTCCAGCTTTTCCATGTAGTTCATGATATCAGTGTTATCATTATATGTGTACTCTGGTGAAATTTAATAATGGTCATTAAAAAAATCTAAAGAAAAATCTAGATATCCACTTTTATTCTTCTCATTCCCTAAACCTCTAGAGCCTCTAAGTCTTCAGAACATTCTAACTACAAAATGTATCCAAATCTAATCACTTCTCTCTTTTTCTGCTGCCCCACTCAGTTTGTCCCTGTCTCTCTCTAGCACTCCTTCAAGTCTTGTCACTGATCTCTGTTCTCTCGTCTGCTGTATAGTCAACTGCTGATTCTCCAAAAGAACCCCAGAAAACTCTGTCAATCAAACAATTAAAGATAATGGATTTGTTACAGGAAAGTATTTTTTTTGTGTGTGTGTCTATATATGTGTGTGTGTGTGTGTGTGTGTATATGAATGAAAGCGTTAGCTGCTCAGTCATGTCTGACTCTTTCCGACCCCATGGACTGTAGCCTGCCAGGATCCTCTGTCCATGGAATTCCCCAGGCAAGAATACTGGAGTGGGTTGCCATTCCTTTCTCTAGGAGATCTTCCCAACCCAGGGATTGAACCCGGGTTGCCTGCAAGGCAGGCAGATTCTTACTGTCTGAGCCACAGGAAAGGAGAACATAACTTGGCAGAGCCTTAGTAGGAGTTCAACATCATATAATTAGGATAGGGTGCTTATTGTATTTTAGGGCTTGACCTAGGTGATTTTTAAGGGGAGGGGGTCTTGCTGGGCTGAGGCTGATTGAGACTGGACAGTTTATGATACAGTGGTTTGGGGCTGGCAGGTATCATGAGAAAGAGACTTGAAATGAGTCCTGAGAAGTATGTTGCTGAGTTGGTTCCCAGTCGTCTTTTAGGAACAGGTGTTTCTTAGATCAACCATTGGGGTTATTTTTGCTTGGGATAAGTATTGTTTAATATAGAGGCAGAAAAGTATGCCTGGTTCTAATTTCATGGGGAGAAAGAATTATGTTTTGTAACTATTTAAACTTAAAACAGCTCCTCATATTCGTGCTGATAATCCTTGGAAAGGCTCCTGCTGCAATCAAAGTAAAATCCAGACTCAGATTACAAGATCCCAGATAAGCCATTCTTTCCCATTTTGCTGACTTCAGTTCACACCACTCTCCCCACTACTCTCTGGTCCAGCCACCCTGACCTTTGCCCTCCTTGGGTAAAGCCCAGCTCATTCCTTCACTTCCTGGTTGCCTCTGCCTGGAATTAACCTGTCTTCCCTCTTTCTCAACATTCACATCTCCCTCAAGTATCATCTCCAAGGCTTTTAGGAGTTGTGAGCCAGTAAGACCAAACATATATGAGAAAGGTATGTTTGTCATCTGAATGACCAGGTGTGTATTTTTTACAAATCACAATATCAAAAAGTATCAGCATATAAAACACTTGGAACAGTGCCTGTTGTTCAGTTGCTCAGTCGTGTCTGACTCTTTGCAACCTCATGGACTGCAGCATGCCAGGCTTCCCTGCCCTTCACTATCTCCTGGAGCTTGCTCAAACTCATGTCCATTGAGTCAGTGACGCTAATCCAACCATCTTATCCTCTGTCACCCTCCTTCTCCTCTTGCCCTCAATCCTTCCCAGCATCAGGGTTTTTTTCCAGTGAATCGGCTCTTTGCATCAGGTGGCCAAAGTATTAGAGCTTCAGAACGGTGCCTAGCATGTAATAAGAGCTTAAGAAAGGTGAGTTTATCATCCATTTATTATCTTGATGTAAACTACGGAGTATTTGTCTGAATCTGTGGGTCCTAGAATAGTGTCTGACACAAAGCAGGTACCCAACAAATCATGGTGGAGTGGATGATTTTATTTATTTGCCTGTTAACTGTGCTTCCCTAACTATGATACAAACTCCACGAGAGCAGAAAACATGTCTAGTTCACCACAGTATTGTAAGGGCCTGCCTGGCACAGTACCCGACACATATTAAGCACTCAATGTACATACATTGACTAAATTAAGAAACTTTGGAGTATGACAAAACTACCTTGAGCATAAAACTAGCTCCCCATTTCTTTTGCCTCCACTGAATGAGGGAGGTCCAGAGAAAGATCACAAAAGTGAACAAAGGAAGAATAAAATCAATTCCATTTTAATATACATTGGGGAAATGCTGGTTAAATGATATTAAATAGGATTATTTCCTGTGAGGCTTCTCAGATCCTTTAATCTGCTAATGTGCATTGTGATCACTAATAGGGGAATAGTATACACTAGCTTCGGCCTTGATCAGGGAAACTTTTTTTTCTTTCTTTTTGCTCTGGGAACACTATTTTGTGTGTCTGGAAACACGACATTACTGTTATTTGGGATTTATTTTGGCACATGTTGTTCTAAGCAGTTTTACCTCCAAAGTCAGGGATGCCATCACTGGAGGAAGACTAGGACTTGCTGGTAGTGATCTGGCACTGAGTCACTTCAGGACAATGGGAGAAGCATAGATGGAGGCAGTACCATCCTGATAGGAATAGGGCTCCTCCAGACCCTGGACATAAGTGCCTCGTTTGTTCCCAGAAAGCACATAGATTAGAGGGAGGATCTGGTTCCTGATTTGGTGAACACCCTCCAACCTCAATCAGGAATGTATCTTGTGTCTTGGCCAGGCGGCACCATTGAGAGAAGAGTTTTCTACTAGATAAGCGCTTTCTTTTATTCAGCCACTGCACATAGCTTCAACTTGGATATTACCCCTAAAAAGTTGTGCTGTAGGGTTGTTGGGAAGCTAAAACTAGGACACGAGAAAGAGGTCATGTTCTGGCACCTGTTCAGTTAAAATTACTTGCCGGCTTTAGAAGAGTTATTTCATCTTTGCATCCTCAGATATCTAAGGAGGAATTTGAGTGGCTTGAATGAAAGTCATGGATTCTGCATTATGTTCTGGGAAATTTTAGTCTTACCTCTGAGGCAAGGAAGGGAGGTATAGTAGGCCTCTGGGAGCAGCAAATAGGCTGGCGTAGTGCCCTGAAGTTGATGGAATCTGGTTCTTTTTTGTTCTATCTGTATATTTTCATCTGAAGAGAGAAATCTCCTACTAAAGGGTAGTTTGAAAACCAATTAACTAAAAAAGTCAAGTCCACTGCCTGTTTAGTGTGGCTTGCAAGCTAAGAATGGTTTTAACATATTTAATGGTTAATTTTTTTAAAAAAAGAGTATTTCATATTATTCATATTATTACTTTTTATAAGAACTAGATTCCAGTGTCCATAGATAAATTATTATTGGAACACAACCACTCCATTTGTTTCCATATTGTTTATGACTGTTTTTGCACTTAACTTGACCCAGAGGAAAGTACAAGTAAATCCCTGATAGTGAATGAATCTTAGTTTTTAGGGGTGAATTATGTTTTACTGTGAATCTGATTGGATGGGTCTTAGGCTGAGTGTCTGTCTCAGTGACTGTATGGCCCTCAAAGCCTAAAACATTTGCTGTCTGGCCTTTACCTCCAAACTTTGCTGATTTCTCACCCGGATGATCACTAAGATCTCTTTCTACCATAGCCATGTGATTTCTGTTCATCTTTGAGGAATCAAATTACCTGTTTGCATTAAGATTCCACTCAAAGCAAACTGAACCAAGCCAGGATTCTTTGTGTTATACAATTCATTTCCTTTTGGTTACAAAGATACTTCTCACTTGAGAACATTAACTACCTGACTAACCTGTATCTTATCATGTGCTTTCAGCTTCATTCCAAGTGGTGTTTGCTATTTCCTACTTTCAATCATGTTGAACACTTCTTTTTTCCCAATCATATTTAAACTGAGTAACACAAAACAGCATGGCTCCCCTGTACTGTAAGTGTTTTAGCATGACAGAGTTAGAGGGTTGAAAGGAAGCTTGAGATGCCATCTAATCTCTCCTACTGGACGGAATTGCGCTTGAAGGCATCCTGGAGAGGTTTTGGTTTACCCTAGTGTTTAAAATCCCCAAGAGAAGAGCATTTTCAGACCCTCACTTCAGAGTGCATCAGCTGTCAGAGGATTTATACCTTGCATTCCTATGTCTGACCAAAGGGGCTATTTAGAGTTGTTCCGTTTAGTTTATTAATGAGGCAGTACTGCCAGCTACTCAAATCCTGGTTTTCATTCTTAAAATCTGGGGTCTTAAATTTGGGAAACCACAGCCTCTCAGTTGTGGTGCCTTCTCAGGGCAGTGATTAGGGAGAGGGACCTGGCATTCCACTCTTGTCACACGTCCTGTTCTTCTTTCCGTGTGGTGAAATCCTCACGGAGAGGAGCCAGATTTCCTTTTGTTCCCTGACTCTCACAGCACACACCCAGTTTACTGGAGAACATTCTACCCAAGCTCTTTGCAAGCATCTTTATTTCAAAAGATGAATAGAAGGTGAATCTAATCGAATACTTTATATTGGGAAGCAAGCAAGTCTCTCTGTGCGTGCACTTTTCCATGTGATCGATAATAAATTAGCATTTCATTTATACTGTATAATTCAGTTCTTTGCAGAAGTCTGATCTCGAAGCTAACTAGTGTTTGTGTTCTCCAGAGTGGATTTTGATGGACTGCTAATTATGTTCCACCTCAAATGCAGTGCTAGGGGGGACCACGATCACCTTATCATAGAAGTAAAGTCTGGCTAATGAATCTCTGAGGATAGTGTCATGCTTTATTCTGGTGGTGGGGGGGGAGGCAAGTAAATGTAAAAATATATTTTTGACCAAGGAAATGATACCATTTATAAAGCAGTGACAAGGTTCAGGCTTTGTGAAACAGCTGTATAACTGTGCCATGCATTTCTTTCAGTAGAGCCAAAAGAAAAAAAAAGAAAGAAAATATATGTTGATTCATCACAGTGGCTGAATTTGGGGTCTGGTGGTTCATAGTGGGAGACTGTGTTTTCAAGCAAAACTACCTGGAAGGGATTTTTGTTTCAGATAGAAGACCAACTTAGTAAATTAGTCCTGAGTAAAGAAGTGTATCACCTTTAGTAAAAGAGGATGATAAACACAAGCAGAGGCAATCTTTTCACTTATGCCAACCTAATTGTGTCACATGAGTCTTTGCACTTGTATTTTAGCTCAGCTCTAGGAAGCTGATCCAGGAATTTTTTTTTTTTCAAAATAGCATATTTGTTCAATATATTTGCATAGTAACAACTGGAGCATACTTCAGCTCCACATTCCTCTCTGTAAAGACATCTATGGGTCAGGCAGCTCCATTTTTAGCATCAACATCCTTGCAGCTGGTACACCAGGCTTCAATGTGTGTTTCTGTATTAATATTTAAATGACAGAGCTCTGGCATTGCTAGAGAAGCGTGGGGCTCTCTGCATGATGTGGGATTTAGTAAGCATATAGAAGTGAAGAAAGTTGACAGTAACGACCCATCAATTACCCTAGATCCACCAGAAGGCACTTCTATGCCTGGTCCTGTGCTAGGCACTAAGGAAAGACCTGCTTTTTTTTTTTTTCTTTTTTGGCCATGCCCTACAGCATGTGGGATCTTATTGAACCCGTGCCCCCTCCAGTGGAAATGCAAAGTCTTAACGACTAGACTACCAGGGAAGTCCCAGGAAAGACCTGCTTTTTAGTCTCGTGAGGCTTCTCAGGTACAACATCTTTATAATCAGAGCATTATGAACTCCTTTGTCAGGCAGCTAAAGTACGAACCCGTTTTATTAACAGGTCTCTCACCAAAATGCAGGAACCTACATTTGTTTTTATGGTGTTTTAGTATGTACAGGTCATGGTTATATCTGCTGTCATATTTAAGATCACTGTGTTTGGCCTGTGGTATGTGCTAACATTTCATGAATGCTGAAATGAATCATCATAGGGATTAACGGGAAGAACTGAGGCTCAGGTTGCCCAGGATCATTTAGTAGGGTGGGGAAAAGGCAAGAGTTAATAGTTCCTGTTTCAGGTAGTCAGTTAAAATGGACTTTCTTCTCTCTCACCCTTTCATCTTGCCATCTCACTCTCTCTGTTTCCATCTCTGTTTCTCTTTATCTCATGGTTACGATCTGTTGTTTTTTCAAATCATTCCACAACTCCTTGACTGGTTTGATCTCCTAGCTGTCCAAGGGACTCTCAAGAGTCTTCTCCAACACCACAGTTCAAAAGCATCAGTCCTTCGACACTCAATTTTCTTTATTGTCCAGCTCTCACATCCATATATGACCCCTGGAAAAACCATAGCTTTGACTAGACAGACCTTTGCTGGCAAAGTAATGTCTCTGCTTTTTAATATGCTGTCTAGGTTTGCCATAGCTTTCCTTCCAAGGAGCAAACATCTTTTAATTTCATGGCTGCAGTCATCATCTGCAGTGATTTTGGAGCCCAAGAAAATAAAGTCTGTCACTGCTTTCATTGTTTCCCCATCTATTTGCCATGAAGTGATGGGACCAGATGCCATGATCTTCGTTTTTTGAATGTCAAGTTTTAAGCCAGCTATTTCACTCTCCTCTTTCACTTTCATCAAGGGGTTCTTCCTCTTTGCTTTCTTCCATAAGGGTGGTGTCATCTGCATATCTGAGGTTATTGCTATTTTTCCCTGCAATCTTAATTCTGTTATCAAGGACTTAATTTTGTGCATTACACTGTACCTAATGCTTTACACTTGTTAACTTGTTTATTTTTAGCAATAAATCTATGAGGTAGGTATTATTATCTTCCTACATTTATAAAATTGGTTAAGTGGAAAAAAAAAACCTTCCACTATCTTTCGTTATAGTCATATAAAGCTTATGGGGCAGATTAGTTAGCCTTAACTACACATAAATTATTTGAAATGCATAACTATTTTTAAAATTCTGACTCATAGTTAATAATATGCTTGGGATACAAAAGCTATTTGGGATATTTGGGGGAGGAGGACAATTTTGAATGGAACTTGATTGATTCTTACCAAGATTATGCCAGCAGTCTATGAGTTAGTCATCTATCTGTTCCATACATAGAAAAGATGATCAAGCAAGCACAGAGAAGCAAAGTGTTAACATTTGTTCAGCAGTTACTAAGTACCAGAAATGACACTTAGTGTTTGACATACTCAGGAGTCACAAGGACCCTGTGAGAACCTTTTTTCAACAAAAATCTTTAAATATGAGACAACTGATGCTCAGAAATTAAGAAATCTGTCCAAATGCTTTAATTTACCCAGAAGAAAGTACAAGTAAACCCCTGATATTGGATAAACCTTAGTTTTTAGGGGAGAATTATGTTTTAGTGTAAATCTGATCGGATTAGTCTTGGGTGCAGAGAGAACAGGGCACTCTTTTTCCTTTCACCTGAGAAAGGGTGGAGTGGGATGGAGGTGGGGGCGGAGGAGTTGAGATGGAAAATCAGGTCTGTTTGGGACCAAATTTAGTTCCCTTTTAAAACACTGAGCTGCCTCCAAAGAAATTAAACTCATGACCTTGGTCTACATGAAATGAAGCC
>NW_011477263.1:30903-31535 GCF_000754665.1 Bison bison bison | reverse complement strand
AAGCACACAAGTATTTCTTGATATTACACCTCCTAGTCTAAGCTCTGAAAAAATAAAGACTTGTGATGCTCCCATCAGCAAAAAAGAACAAACAAATACTTATTAATGATTTGTGATGCTGAGTAGGTCATTAAAATATGCATTTCTCTTAATTACAATATATATTATAAGCAGAGGTTTGAAAATAAAATATCTGATGGAAACTGACAAATCAACAAAAGGCTAACACCTCTATTTGCTTCATTTGTAACAAGAGCTGGTTGAAGAGTCCTAGTGCTCTATTCGGAGAAGGCAGTGGCACCCCACTCCAGTGCTCTTGCCTGGAAAATCCCATGGATGGAAGAGCCTGGTAGGCTGCAGTCCATGGAGTCCCTGAGGGTCGGACACGACTGAGCGACTTCACTTTAACTTTTCACTTTCATGCAGTGGAGAAGGAAATGGCAACCCACTCCAGTGTTCTTGCCTAGAGAATCCCAGGGACGGGGGAGCCTGGTGGGCTGCCATCTATGGGGTCACACAGAATCAGACATGACTGAAGCAACTTAGCAGCAGCAGTGCTCTATTAGCCCCCAAGTGAAGGAGGTTACTAAAGAGAAGACCTTAATCATTCTTCCAGAGCAGCAAAATCACAT
>NW_011477263.1:25769-30626 GCF_000754665.1 Bison bison bison | reverse complement strand
GGACTGGCATCTCATTTCATACATGACATTTCACATGTTTCAATGCCATTCTCCCAAATCTTCCCACCCTCTCCCTCTCCCACAGAGTCCAAAAGATGGTAACGATAACCCTGTATACGAGACAGCAAAAGAGACACGGATGTATAGCACATGTATGTTTTATATCTGAATGGAAGTGAAATAAAACATGGAACTTTAAAATATATTGAATTTCATTGGGATACATATTTCTAGAGGCTCAATGACTGCTGACCACTTCTAGGGGAAAAAAAAAAGTAGATAACTGAAAAGTAAATTGCAAACAAAGAGCTTTTGAAGATCAAGTTCAGTTCAGTCTCTCATCATGTCCAACTCTTTGTGACCCCATTGACAGCAGCATGCCAGGCTTCCCTGTCTGTCACCAACTCCCGGAGCTTGCTCAAACTCATGTCCACTGAGTCAGTAATGCCATCCAACCATCTCATCCTCTGTCATCCCCTTCTCATCCTGCTCTCAATCTTTTCCAGAATCAGGGGCTTCCAGGGAGTCAGTTCTTCGCATCAGGTGGCCCAAGTATTGGAGTTTCAGCTTCGCCATCGGTCCTTCCAATGAATATTCAAGACTGAACTCTCTTGCTTTTTTGATGATCCAGCAGGTATTGGCAATTTGATCTCTGGTTCCTCTGCCTTTTCTAAATCCAGCTTGAACATCTGGAAGGTCATCATTTATGTACTGTTGAAGCCTGGCTTGGAGAATTTTGAGCATCACTTTGCTAGCGTGTGAGATAAATGAAATTGTGCAACAGTTTGAACATTCTTTGGCAGTGCCTTTCTTTGGGATTGCAATTTAAACTGACCTTTCCAGCCCTGTGGCCACTGCTGAGTTTTCCAAATTTGCTGGCATATTGAGTGCAGCACTTTAAGAGCATCATTTTTTAGGATTTGAAATAGTTCAACTTGAATTCCATCACCTCTACTAGCTTAGTTTGTAGTGATGCTTCCTAAGGCCCACTTGGCTTCACATTCCAGCATGTTTGGCTTTTTGGAGTGATTGAAGATCAAGGACAGACGTAAATTTAGGTTAGATTAATATTGGATCATGTAAAAAGTTTTTTATTTCTTTGAAACAAACACAAGGCCATGATGTAGAATTAGGGTTTTATTAAACCCCTACAGGAAGACATGTATATACTATTGATACTATGTAGAATAGATAATTAATGAGAACCTACTGTACAGCTCAGAGGACCCTACTCAGTGCCCTGTGGTGACCTAAATGGGAAGGAAATCCAAGAAAAAGGGGGATATATGTATAGTTGATTCACTTTGTATAGCAGAAATGAACACAACTTTGTAAAACAACTATACTTCAATAAAAATTAATTTTAAAAACCCTCCTTGGACTGCAAGGACATCAAACCAGTCAATCCTAAAGGAAATCAGGTCTGAATATTCACTGGAAGGACTGATGCTGAAGCCGAAGCTCCAATACTTCAGCCACTTGATGCAAATAGTTGACTCATTAGAAAAGCTCCTGATTCTGGGAAAGATTGAAGGCAGGAGGAGAAGGGGAAGACAGAAGATGAGATGGTTGGATGGCATCACCGACTCAATGGACATGAGTTTGAGCAAGCTCTGGGAGATGATGAAGGACAGGGAAGCCTGTCATGCTGCAGTCCATGGGGTCGCAAAGAGCTGAATGCGAATGAATAACAACAACAGGGAAAAAATTAGGCATTTAGAAAAGCTATTCATAGGATAAAATGTTAAGCTACTTAGTAATCTAGTTGCTTTTAATGTTGAGAATTTTCTGCCTTCTGCTTCAGACTCTTGCTATTGCTTTTCTTTCTTCCCTTGTCACTCCTATCCTCTAGTGTCCAATACAGACACTGCCCACCCAGGAGAGGTCTTCTCTGAACCTGCCAGAGGTTAAATACATAGGTAATATAGGATGTGTAATATTTGTAACTCAACATTAAAAAAACAAAGATTATGGCATCTGGTCCTCTCACTTCATGGCAAATAAAAGGGGAAAAAGTGGAAACAGTGACAGATTTTATTTTCTTGGGCTCCAGAATCACTTTGGACGGTGTCTGCAGCCATGAAATAAACATGCTTGCTCCTTGGAAGGAAAACTATGACAAACCTAGACAGCACATTAAAAAGCAGAGACATTACTTTGCCAACAAAGGTTCATGTAATCAAAGCCATGGTTTTTCCAGTAGTCATGTATGGATGTGAGAGTTGAACCATAAAGAAGGCTGAGAGCGGAAGAGTTGATGCTTTTGAACTGTGTTGTTGGAGAAGACTCTTGAGAATCCCTTGGACAGCAAGGAAATCAAACTAGACAATCCCAAAGAAATCAACCCTGAATATTCATTGGAAGGGCTGATGCTGAAGGTGAACCTCCAATACTTTGGCCACCTGAGGCAAAGAGCCAGCTCTTTGGGAAAGACCCTGATGCTGGGAAGGATTGAGGGCAGGAGGAGATGGGCTGATAGGATGAGATAGTTGGATGGCATCATTGGCTCAATGGAGATGAATTTGGGCAAACTTTGGGAGACAGTAAAGGACAGAGGAGCCTGGTATGCTGCAGTTCACGGGGTCGTAAAGAGTCAGACATGACTTAGCAACTGAACAACAACAACAGTATTTGTACATTCGAATCTGTGTGACTTCTAAAGGTAGAAGTGAACTATCAGTGGAGTGGTTCACACTTTAGGATGTTTGCAGTTCATTTTTCTTCATTGTAGCAAAGATGGATATTGATATTTCACTTTTGCCACTTCTTCTCCATTTTGTCTGGCTCGTGAAATTAACATTCAGTGTCTTTGGCCTATATTATTTCTGTCAGAAATTATTCTAGAAACATCTAAGCAGATAGGTTGATGGTAGAGGAAAAGAAATGAAACTGAGGGGGAAGGGATAGACTCCCAGTGTAAAGGATTTAACTGTCTTGCCAAAAGGAGTTTCAAAGGGAACTTGAAGTAAAGAAGTATTAAACAGATGGATGTTTCTATAGTATTGAATGAAATATATATATATAGTGAAGATATACAGAAACATCTATAGTGGTGATGAAAATACTGATTTTTACTTTTGTATGTCCAGCACTGAGCAAAGTGCCTCTCACTTAATAGATGCTCTAGAAAAATTGTTGAATGAATGAATTCCTGTGTCTCCCAAAAGTGTCTTACTTTTCTCAATTAGTTTTAAGCATATTTTCTTAAAATGTGCTTACCTGTTTATAGCATGGCTCTGTAAAGATATTTTAAGGCACCAGCAAAGGATTTAACTATTTAGTAACCAGTGAAGGAAAAAAATGTGGTAGGAAAAAATGAAGAGATGAATCATTCTATGTTAGGTCAGAATCATCTGGGACACTTGGTTAAAATTACAGATTTTGTCTAGAAAAAAACACATTTAATTTTGAGGGTTAGTGCTCTGAATTTCAGATGATGAGAAGATGGGGAGGAGGGGAACTATTTCTATCTGCATTGTTTCAGCTTGGCTTTTTCATATGGATGGAAGGGAAAACCACTCTGTAACACCTTACTTGTGAAACCTCTCCTATTTCAAAGCAGAGTGAGGATGATGTATTTCTCTCTGTGTGTGTGTTTGTGTGTGCCTGTGTGTGCGTGTGTGTGCATGTGTGTGTATGTGTGGTGGGGATTATGGGATTGCAACTAAATTTAACTGATCTAGTTTTCTCATGGCATGCCCAGGATATACAATGCATCTCTAGTGCATCCAGATACTTTTGAGTTCTTTAAAAAATCTAGTGGTGTGATGGTTTTATAATAGATTTAAGGGCACTTTGCTATTTGTTTTACTCCTCTACTCTGCTAAAAAATTTAGTCATTAAATAATAGGTATTTTAGATCAAAAGTAAGAATAGTTATTCTTGAAGATTCTGTGATTTTCCCCTAAAATAGAAAAGCCAAGTTTTATATTAGGGGAAATATATAAAGGGTGAAGTAAGATGTGAACTACCATATATGAAATACTCAAATTCCAATTGGTTTATTATAAATTTGTTATTTTAGAAATGACAGGACACTGAGTAACAGCATGATATTCAAGGACATAGTTATAGAGATAATATAGTAAATTTCAGAACTATGTACTTTGAGAATGAAGAGATTAAGAAGGGATTATTTCATATCTGCACAGTTCTCAGAGAATGGATATGACTGGTGATCCTAACTATTTGAGCAAATATCAACTGCCAGCAGACACCACCAGGTTATATCAAAGAAAAGTCACAAAGAAATAGAGATTCATCATGCTAGGAGTGGGTACCATAGGATAAGTCAGCTAGGCTAGCAAAAGAAGAAAGTATTACAAGTAAAATTTAAAAATAGTTTTGGCAAGAAGAGGTTGAGGAGAAAGCAGAGTAGGCTATAATAATATTTATAACTCAGAGATGGGCCAGACCTAAATGTACACCTTGGCCTCTTTCCATCCTAAAATGCTCTATATTACCAAAAAAGGTGCTATGATTTATACTCAGCTCCAAGTCTAGACTGGCTTAAGATTCCTGTGTTTAAGTCTGCTTCTATCTTACAGGAAAACCAGTCATATAGATCTTAAGTCAAGTAAAGAACTGATATATTACAATAAGTTCAATTGAGGAAGGCAAGTTTGTCTTGAATACAAAATTAAAAATACTAGCATGACAAAGTCTGCCTAATCATATAGAGTAGCATACTTATGCAACTGATGCATGAAAATAAAATTTAGTTGAGGATAACTACTGTGATTTGAAATAATACAGAAAATTAGCATTTCTATAACAAAGTCTAGCTAATTACATGAAAGTTCATATACATGTGCATTGAAAAGTAAATGCTGATGGATTTATTAATTGATTGAGGTC
>NW_011477263.1:23170-25669 GCF_000754665.1 Bison bison bison | reverse complement strand
AATATTTTTACATAGTGAGGATTTGTTATATTAAGTAATCTTGAAATTAAATGGATCACTGAGAAGGCTTAATAAAATATTTTATACTACCTATAAATTAGTCACAGTGAAAAAATCTTTTAAACAGACTAGATTTTTATAATATTCTGTGCTTATATGTAAAAATATCAGTCCCCACTATATCAGGGGATAGAATATAAAATGAATGATTATTTCCATCATGAAACTATAAGAATAATTGAGTGTTAATAGGCAAAATGGAGAAGGCAATGGCAACCCACTCCAGTACTCTTGCCTGGAAAATCCCATGGGCGGAGGAGCCTGGTGGGCTGCAATCCATGGGGTTGTGAAGAGTCGGACACGACTGAGTGACTTCACTTTCACTTTTCACTTTCATGCATTGGAGAAGGAAATGGCAACCCACTCCAGTGTTCTTGCCTGGAGAATCCCAGCGACAGAAGAGCCTAGTGGGCTGCCATCTATGGGGTCGCACAGAGTCGGACACGACTGAAGCGACTTAGCAGCAATAGGCAAAATAGAGTACAAGTTGATAATAGGAAAGGAAACCAATTCAAACACAATACTCATTTGATATATTAGAATAAAACATTCTGATGATCAAAGAACATTCTATATTCGATAATGTTATCTATTGTATCTGTGCACTTTGGAGTTCGGTGAATGAAAAACCTGACTTTATCTTCAAATATTGGCTCTATGGTGTAGTTAAATTGTGCTATGTAGTTGTTAGTGTGGCATGTGCCAAAAAAAAAAAAAAAAAGCAGGGAAGAGAACCCAAAACCACTTTTCCTGCTTGGAAAAGGGAACAGTACCCCAAGGCTAGCTAGTGAAGGACTTATAAATAGGAGAGATATTAAAAATAATTTCCAGCTGTTAAGGCTGTGTTATCATCTATCAGGACAGTTCTGTTGGAGGCCCCTTCTCTGAAGGATGAAAGCAGAGTCTTAGGGAGGTGTTTTGGGCGTGGCCTGTGTGACCTGGACTTATGGAAGCTGTTATTTACCAAGTAATTTTCAAAGAGTTTAACTGTTTAAGAACTGTGACATGTATATCAGTCCAAATGTTAGACCTCTGAACTTTTCCCCATAGTTCACAGTGAGTGAGCCTCTGGGGAATGTTTCAAGCAGGAGATTAACTTGAGGAGGTTTTTAATTTAGAAAGAGCCTTCTGATAGCAATGTTGAAGATGATTGATTGCATGGGTTTGGGAAAAGATACAGGGGGATCAGTTTCAAAACCTCAGAAAAGAATTGGAAATGGTGGCTGGGGAGGTGCAAAAGTGAAGAAATGGATGTGACAACCATTTGGGGGGAATAATTTATGGCATTGGTGACATTTGGAATTGGGTTACGTGTGAGTTTGACTCCCAAAACTCTGGCTTGGGCCACTGTGGAAGATGAGACTGTTACCTGGGAGAGGGAAAAAGATGTTGTAATGTCAGTTGTTTGCTTATCTGGTTTTATTTAATTAATTTCCTAAGTAGAGTCATGTAATAAGCTGTAAGCAAAGCTACTAATACATTAACTTTCACATATAACGTTTTGCCCATTTCCAAGGTTATGGCTTTTTAACTGCCTGAAAATGCCTCCAAAATGGGATGAAGAAAAAATAATGAAAGGAAAGGAAAAAGGGAAGAATGGGGAAGATGTATTTAGAGTTATTGAATGAGAGAAAAAGCAAATTTCAGTGAAGGGGACTGCACAGAGATGCCTATCGATGTGCATTTCTTACCACTGCAGAGACTAGTTCATGGACCTTCATAAAAGTGGCAGGAGGCTTATACAGAGTATTAGCTCTCCTCTCATGTCCCTAGCCTGCAAATGACCTGAGCATTCAACCCTTATGTGAATTGGAGTCATTGTATGACCAAACCACTGCTTCCAAGGCTGACTCCTCACATTATCTCTGGGTCTGTGGAGTAACTAAGGTTAGGCTGTTAGAAACTTTTATAGAAATGTGACTGAGTAATGTTATGTCTGTTGAATATGGTCATTTAAAACTAGGTTGTCTTCTGGTTTCATTTTTCAAGTAATTGGTTTTGTATTTTACAAAAGAATTGATCTGTGATGAATTGAGAACAAAAGAACAAAAACTGGCCCTTCATCACAGATAATTTGAGAAGTAGTGCTTTCAAACATCAAAAGGAAAAAGGTGAGAACCTGATAGGTGTTTTTGTGCTCTGGGTAACACAGACTTCCTCTTATAAATGTGATGGTTTAGTGAACTGCCTTCCCATAGCCATCTATTGACCTCATACACAAATATAATCAAATGATTTGTGTCACTGGAAGCTGCACAATAGATGAACCTGGTTTTTGCAATTTAACAAAAAATCCAATTTATGTAACATATTAAAAGAAGCATTATCAACTTGTTTTCCCCTCAAAAGACTGTAGCTATTAAACTCTTTAATTACTTCATTTTCACTCTCAGTGTAACATTAGCAGTTTAGCACTTCAAGTATAAAAATGATTAATGA
>NW_011477263.1:21339-22960 GCF_000754665.1 Bison bison bison | reverse complement strand
TTAAATGTAACTACATTTTTAAAACAAGAGTATAAATACCTAGGGAACACCTTGATTTTTGCATGGTAACTGTCCCCCTAAACTCAATTGTACTTTGAGTTGAACTGTCATCCATCTAAAAATGTATCTTTTATCATTTTTGAAGGAAAATACTTTCAATTTCCATATTTATATCTATGCAAGAACTATGATTTGGGAAAATATGACAAGAGCAAAGACTGTATTGTAGATTCAGAGAATAAGATTTTACTGGGAGAGTCTGTCAAAAATATCTGCAGGGGGCTATTTCTGTCTAACCATCCTTGGCTTGCATTGGTGACAAGTGGTTACACATCTCTTTTAGCTCTTCTGAAGTCCCTTTTTGATCTCTCCCAAGGTAATTCCATATTGCTGACTTTGTCCAGTAATTCCCTAGGCTTAATCTTTTACGTCTGAACAATGGGATTGTTTGTCTTTGCCTTCCCTTGATTTTTCTACCCTTTTCTGTGAAGTTCATCCTAGACTGTGCTTGCTTCAAAACCCTCTTCGCCCCACATGCTCATCACCTGTAAGCTATGTTCCGCCCTGATTCAGCGCTGAATCAGGCAGATTAAATGCACATTTGCTCAGAACTCAGCGAACTGCACTTGTCAGGCTTGTTGCTATGACACAAGGTTGTAGCTCTTGGAAGGTGAACCAGGCAACTCCCCAGGGCACTTCCACCACCAGCCCTCCCACCTCTGTGTACAAGGGAAGAGCAGAGCTGCAGGCCACCTGCTAGACTCTCAATCAGGTCTTCAGGTGGTTTCATCAGGTGTCAGCAAAACTGTGTATCATGAATATGGACCTATTTCCATTTGCCTTTTAAAGAAAGACATTTAATTTGGGGACAAAGTATCCATTTGACCCACTGAACGAGACGCTATTAAGCATTTATTGGAATGAATTAAAAAAAAAAAAACACACCATGCATGTACTAAGGTTACGCTTCCCAGGTGGCTTAGTGGTAAAGAACCCGCCTACCATTGCAGCAGTTCAATCCCTGGGTGGGGAAGATTCCTTGGAGGAGGAAATGGCAGCCCACTCCAGTATTCTTGCTTGGAAAATCCCATGTACAGAAGAGCCTGGTGGGCTACAGTCCACGGGGTCACAAAGAGTCCAACACAACTGAGCACGCAGCACCACAACGCACATACTCTGGTTAAGGACAGGTAACATTACCTCACTGCACAAGCCTGTAAATGCAGGCTTGTGGCTGGGCATCCACTGACAATCAGATCACTGAACCTGCAAGGCAATGCAGTCAACCAAGCCTCTGAGACAATGCTCCCAAGCAAGATATTTTGTTTATGGCAGTTATACTTTTCAACAAGTGAAAGTGAAATCGCCCAGTCGTGTCCGACTCTTTGCGACCCCATGGACTGTAGCCTATGAGGCTCCTCTGTCCATGGGGTTTTCCAGGCAAGAGTACTGGAGTGGTTGCCATTTCCTTCTCCAGGGGATCTTCCCAACCCAGGGATCGAACCCAGGTCTCCCGCATTGTATGCAGACGGTTTACCGTCTGAGCCACCAGGAAGTCCCCTTACCTAATAAATAAAGTTGCCAGATAATATACAGGACATCTAGATGAAAAACAAGGTAT
>NW_011477263.1:15245-21239 GCF_000754665.1 Bison bison bison | reverse complement strand
TAATTTTTTTTTCTAGAATAAGTTTACCTCCAATATTAGAGTAGGCTTATATGAAACAAGGGCTTCCCAGGTGGCACTAGTGGTAACGAGCCTGCCTGCCAGTGCAACAGACGTTAGAGACGCAGGTTCAATCCCTGGGTCAGGAAGATCCCCTGGAGGAGGGCATAGCAATCCACTCCAGTATTCTTGTCTGGAGAATCCCATGGTCAGCGGAGCGTGGCGAGCTACAGTCCATAGGGTCGCAGTCTGACACGACTGAAGCGATGTAGCACAGCACAGCATAAGAAATGAATTAAGTCTTTTATTACCTGAAATGCTAATTACACTTGGCCGGGGTGTGTGTGTGAGTGTCCTGTATTGTTATTTCCTAAACTTATTTTAAGTGATACTTTATAAGCAACAAAGATGCTTTAGAAAAGTACATTTCCTGATTAGTGCCTAAGATTATCCCCACACATACAAATATCAGGAACTCTTCAGAGTGGCGGCAGCTGTGGAGCACGCATGCGTACTCCCAGTGCTTGCCTATGTTCGCCCAGGCTTGACCACGCGGGTGCACTCTCTCCCCAGCTCTCACACGTTCTTCTAAGCTTTCGAGCACTTTCCCGGCGGATGGCTCTGCGATGCGGGAAAGGCGTCTTGATGTGAGCCTGGCTTCCTGTTCCCCAATAGGCGCTCGAACCTCAAAAATTGGAAGGCTGCAATACCTGCTAAGAAATCCTTCCATTATGGCGTGCCAGGTCCAGTGAAAAGTTCTGTGAAAGTGAAATCCACGTAGGTAGCCCAGTCCTCGCCTGTGGGGGTTTAGAGCTTGCTGAAGAGACAGTGGACCCCACGTACTTGTGAATTGGGTAATAGAAATAGTTTAATACTCTTCTAAATATAATGGATGTGGGGAAGATCTTTCTCTGGATATGCTAAGACTGTCGAAGAAGAAAGCCAAGAAGAAAAAGTGGCAAAGAAGAGCGGAATTTCTGAGAAGGTAATTAGTCTGTTGCAAAGCACAAGAGAAAGTTTATTAGTGGGTAGATTTACATAAAATGTTTCCTGGTTTTGCAAGCTGAATTAATTGTTCTGTACTTAGCGCTCTATTGAAGTCAAAAAGTGTGAATGAATATACAAAAATACACACATGAAACCTTTCTAATTAAAAAAAATTTTCTTTTGGTCCCACTGCTTTAAGTTTGTTTAGAAAAGGGACTCAGTTGAGAAGTTAACTGTTTTGAGTGAAAACTTTCTATCAAAGACATGAAACTGATTTATTTTTGCTGTCATCTGGGTTCATTCACAATATAACGTTAACAAATTGCTAACTGGTGCTGGTAAATAGTTTTATGATTTTCTCCAGCCAATATGCCTTTCCAAGAGAAAGTACACTTAATCCCACCATATACTGGGAGTTAAATTTTACCAGCACTTCTTAAGTATGTAGCAGAGTTTTCTAAGTGTGTTATCTGTTGACAATTTGCGTCTTGAATTCATTTTATTCTAATATAAAGGTATTTATTATTTCTGATGGCATATTGGTCTAATTTATCTTTAGGCATAATTTTAAATTCAGTATAAATATTAAAGAAATGCGTGCCTATTTTCAAGATGGTGATTTTTAAAAAATTCTAAGCGAGTGAATGGAATCATTCTTGGTCTATGATACCTACTGAATTACCTTTATAAAAAATACGTTTGGGAAATATACAGTGCCTACTACCCAAGATAGGGTGACTAATTAGCTTCTTACCTAGATTTACAATACTGTTACCTTGTAAAATAATCTTTGTAAAATAGGTCACAAACTGGGTCTGCCTGAATCTTAAGTATAAATCTCATGTTTCGTGGGTTTGTACTGCAGCTCTAAATTAAAACAAAACTTCTTGTCAAGGAAAATAACGCCTCATGGACAACTCTGTAGGGCTAAACTGCCTGACCTGGGTTTTTTGCTTAGTTATTCATCCACAGCTACCTACTTGACTTGGACTTTTTGCCCTAATCTGAATAACTGCATTTCCTTCTTGTTACTGAGAAGTATTTGTTCCCTCCATCTCTGTAAGGCCATTGTTTCCTGGTTCTCCTGTATACCTGGTTCTGAACATTTCTCTGGTGAGGGCAGGTCTGACCCCTCCTCTGCTGGTGATTGATATTGTGACCCCAACCTTAAGCAGTGGCAGCCTTAGAATTGCTTTGTAAGTAAGTGGTGCTTGGAAAGCTGTTTGAACCTAGGGGGAAAACAACTTGCTTTAAAGAACTGCAGTCACTCTATTTTTACTTAAATTGCATATTTATTTGGGATGGCTTGACAGTAGCTATAGAAATTTCTTAAAGAGGTTGCTTTCTAGCCATTCCTGGTCAGTGCTACTGGATTCCAGGCTGGGTTTCCAAAAGCACTGTTTTCTTATTCAGTTTTGTGTCCCAACTTTGTGCTGTATATGAATTGCAGTAGCTGTAGGCAATACCTGGGCCTTGGCTGTTTGACTTAGTGTCATAAATCCCTAGTCCTCATTGGAAAAGACCCTGATGCTGGGAAAAATTGAGGGCAAGAGGAGAAGGGGCCAGCAGAGGATGAGATGGTTGGATGGCATCACTGACTCAGTGAACATGACTTTGAGCAAAATCAGGGAGATAGTGATTGACAGAGAAGCCTGGCATGCTGCAGTCAGTGGGGTCTTAAAGAGTCAGACATGACTTAGCAACTGAACAACAACAACGAGATTCTAAATAGTCATGTCCATCCAACTCTTGCTGTACCCTACTCTAGTTGACGATTTCTTTTGGCAAATGCTTGCTTTGGAAACTGCTCATTACCTATCATGATATCTTCTGGATATCAAGTCTTGAATGTACTGAGGACTAGAGACAGCGTGGTATAGTCACAGATCTGGAACTGCAGATCTTTGAAGTTATACCAGTGAACTGGTGACTTGACTCCTCTGTGCCTATTTTGCAGTTTATAAAATGAAGATAATTATAATATTCATTCTCAGTGGTTAAGAGGATTAAGTGAAGAAACTTAGGTTCTTGACAGATACTTGACAATTGGGAAACGCTCATAAAAATTTTCTTCCTCTGTTATGTTGAACAAAAATGCACTTCGTCCAACATATTTCATCTATGTTGTAGATAAATATATGTGTTCATAATGCCATTCATTCCAAAAGCTATCTTTTAAGTGCTATCTTTTATTCCAGGTCTCTGCTAAAGTGAGCTGGCCCAGAAATTTGTTAGAAACGGTAATAAGGAATATGACATGTTAAAGTTGAGGATGGCTGGAAGAGGAAAGGAGTGGTTGCAGGTAGAGCAACATTACTAAAAGTGTAAACCCAGAAGTGAAAGAGAATGTGGGGATGACAGTGAGTTAATTTCAGTGCAGGAAATGAAAAGGGTGAGCCTGGAGATACTGTTGGAGCTAGAAAGGGCATGATTTTAAGAGACTTGTACTAATATGGACCTGTTGATTGTGGAACAATAGTCAGTGTTGAGTCTGAAAGGAATAAATAGCTTTATTTGGGATGTTAAGAATTGCACAGATAATCAGGTAAAACTGAAAGAGTGTTCTGGGGAACAGAAAAAGTCAGGGGTTCAAAAGACAAAAGCCACAAGGTTCTTTAACTTGCCTGGTGAGAATTGTGATCGACTCTGACATTAGTCAGGAAATATTTGTCCTTAAGGAATCACTAGTTGTTTTAGGCTCAGGGTCTGATAACTCTCTTGAGCAGGACAATGGGTGGGCAAAAGGTGAGATTCCACCCAGGCTTACATGTATACATGTCATACTTTCTCAGTGGCCTCTTAGCAATACTGACTCCATTTTGATTTTCCTTTTACATTTCTCCCTTTTGATTGAGATCTCTCATTGTAAAGCATCTGTGATCAACCATTTGATTATTTGGCATCAACATCGACTTACTTGGTATTGGAAGTCTCATTCCCAGAGAGTCATGTTCCATGGAAGAGGGAAAAAGGTCATTGTAGGAGACATATGCTTTTAGAAAGTTTATAACCACATTTGAGCAACAAGGAGCCATCGAGGAAGTGAGCATTAGGTGACATTCAAGATGGAAATTCCTAGATCTTCGTTAGGAGGAATCATTATAGGAGTGGTCAATCATTTCCAGACATCAAGCTGTCATTATTCCTGTGAAGGCTGTCTTAGTATAGCACTGAGAAATACAAAGCATAAACAGTTTAAAAACAATGAGAGCAAAAACAAATTAGAACAGTGATTAGTATAATTAGTTGCAGTTGAGATCACAATAAGTCACCAAGTCCAGAGGGGAGCCAGCTGAAGATTTCTAGATGTCAGGGTCAAAGCATCTTTGGCAGTTTGAAATGTTCCTGATGATTGGAGCTTTTAGTCTATTTACATTTAAAGTAATTGTTGATAGATATGTAGTCATTGCTATTTTGTTAATTGCTTTAGGGTTGTTTTGATAGTTCTTTTGTTCTCTTCCCTTGTGATTTAATGACTATCTTTAGAGTTATGTTAGGATTCTGTCTCTCTCTCTCTGTCTTTTTTTGGTGTGTGTATATATTCTAGGTTTTATGTCTGTGGTTACCATGAGGTTTATACATGTGTATGTATATATGTTGTGTATGTATGTATAGACACACACATGCATGCATGTGATTATTTTAAGCTGCTGATGTGTTGTTTTCAAATACAATTTTTCCCCCCACTCCCCAGACCATGACTGCTTCTGACATCATATTTTACATCCGTTTATTTTGGTGTGTGTATCCCTTAACTACTTATTGCAGATATATGTGATTTTATTACTTTTGTCTTTTAACCTTCCTACTAGCATTATATGTGGTTGATTTATTACCTTTACTATATCAGCCTTTATCAGTGAGATTTTTCTTTTCATAATCAACGTGTTTCTAGTTGTGGCCTTTTCTTTTTCACTTAAGGAAATTGCTTTAACATTTCTTGTAAAGCTGGTTTGGTGGTTTTACTTGTCCATAAAACTTTTGATCTCTCCATCAAATCTGAATAAAACCCCAGCATATAGAGTATTCTTGGTTATAAATTTTTTTCCCTTTCATTGCTCTAAGTATATTGTGCCACTGCCTTCTGGCCTGCCAAGTTTCTACTGAAAAGTTAGCTGATGGACTTAGGGGAGTTCCCATGTACATAACTTGTCATTTTTCCCTTACTGCTTTTAATATTCATTCTTTACATTTAATTTTTATCATTTTAATTACAATGTGTTTTGGTGTGGTCCTCTTTGGGTTGATCCTGTTTCAAACTCTGTGCTTTCTGGAGCTGGTTGTCTCTTCCCTTTCCCAGGTTATGGAAGTTTTCAGCTATTATGTTTTCAAATATGTTCTCTGCCCCTTTATGCCTCTGTTCTACTCCTATAATGCAAATGGCAGTATCCTTGATATTGTTCCAGAGGTCTCTTGAACTGTCATCATTTCTTTTCATTCCTTTTTTTTTTTTTTTTTCTGCTCAGCTTCAGTGATTTCCACTCTTTCAGCTCACTGATCCATTCCTCTTTATCACTTAATGTATTGTTGATTCCTTCTAGGGTTTTTAAAATTTCTGTTATTGTATTCTTCACCTGTTTGGTTCTATGTGGTTTTTAACTCTTTGTTAACATTTTTAAACTCACTCTGATCTTGTGGTCTTCTCTTTTGTTCTTTGATCACCTTTACAATCATTAACTTCAACTGTCTATTGGGTAGATGCCTATTTCTACTTTGGTTAGTTCTTTTGGAGCTTTATCTTGTTCTTTTTTGAAACATGTTCCTCTGCTGTTTCATGTTGCTTAATTTAATGTTTTTATTTCTATGTATCTGATAGGTTGGTTACATTTACTGACCTTGGAGAAGTGGTCTTCTGTAGGAGATGCGCTATGCGTTCCAGCAGTGCACTCCCCTCTCATCACCCAAGCTATATGCTCTGGGGTGGCCCCTGTGTGAGTTGTATGGTTTCTTCTTTTGTGGTAGGCAGACTGTTGTGAGTGGTGTGATAGGGGGGCCTGGGGCGATTGGGTG
>NW_011477263.1:14793-15145 GCF_000754665.1 Bison bison bison | reverse complement strand
GGTGTGATAGGTGTGCCTGGTCCGATTGGTTGCCGGGTCCTCCCTTGTGTTGAGGCTGTCAGCTGCTGTTTGCTGGGGCTGGGTTATAAGGAGACTAGCTGTAGAACCCTAGGGGTCTAGGGGCTACTACTTGCCCACTGGTGTGCAGAGCTGGGCCCTGGAATCTCTGGCAGCAAACCATGGGAGTCCTGAAGTTTGTACTGGGCCTCTGGTGAATGTGGTCAGATTCCATGGTGGCTGACTGAGGGGCCCAGAGCATCCGATAGGTGATATTTGCCAACTGGTAGATGGGGCTTGGGACTGGAGTGTCCTGGGGCTGGGCGGCTGGTTGGTTGGTGGGCTGGGTCTTGTC
>NW_011477263.1:13559-14693 GCF_000754665.1 Bison bison bison | reverse complement strand
TCTCCTGGCTGGTGTCAGCCTACTGGTGGGTATAGTTGGGGCCCAGGGGACCCTGGAGCTGGTGTCTGCTCATTGGTGGGTGGAGCTGGGTCCTGGAATTTCTGCGAAGCCCCTCTCCTGTCCAGGGCCATGGCCTAGGGTAGCTTTGAGCTCAGGGGATCTTCAGGCAGCTTGCCTGCTGGTTGGTGAGGCTGTGTTCCTGCCCGTCTAATTTCTTGACCTGAGGTATCCCTGTATTGGTGCCCAGAGGCTGGTGGGCAGGGCTGGGTCTGGGTGCTAAAAAGCTAGAGAGAGGGTTCCAAAATGGTGCTTGCCAGCACTAATGTCGTTGTGGTAGAACAAGCTCCCCAAAATGACTATGTCCCCTGGGGGAGCACCAGTCGCCTCTTGCCTCTCAGAGAAGCTCTCCAAGATCAGCAGGTATGTCTGACCCAGACTTCTTTCAAATGACTGCATCTGCCCTCTGAGTCCTGGAGTGTGTGAGATGTGTGTGCACCCTGTAAGGGTGGAGTCTATTTACCACAGTGCTCTGACTCTCCTCAAAGTGGGCCCCACTGCCTTTCAAAGCCAAATATTCTGGGGGTTCATCTTCCTGTTGCAGGACCCCCGTGAGCCTGATGGGGGATCAGACCCCTCACTCCTTGAGGAGAACCTCTGCTGTTGTAATTATCCCCCCATTTGTGGGACTCCCACCCAGGGCGTGGGTCTTGATTATACAGTGTCTCTGCCCCTCCTTCCTGTCTCATTGTGGTTCCTTCTTTATATCTTTTGTTGTGGAAGATCTTTTTTCCTAAATTGTGGTCTTTCTCATCAATAGTTGCTCTGTAAATAGTTGTATTTTTGGTGTGCCTGTGGGAGGAGGTGAGCTTAGGGTCTTTCTTCTCTGCCGTCTTGTTCCCAGTCAAGCCTTAGCTCTTTTAACATTGAAAAGACTCAGGTTTTTTTCCCCTGAGGGTTGAAAGAGCTGATAAAGACAAAATATAGAATCTTTGTTTTTCTTGATAGGTTATATTAAAGGTAGCAAAAAATCTTTGTTTACAATTTCTCATTAAGACAAAACAAATAATTGAAGAAAACTTTGTCCTTTTAAAAGAGAGAAAAACAAATTTTAATTTTGCACCAGCTTACTACTGA
>NW_011477263.1:12659-13403 GCF_000754665.1 Bison bison bison | reverse complement strand
CCTGTGCTTAAATTTATTCCTATCATATCCAGCTTGACCACATGTAACAGTCTTAAGATTACTTTTTCATAAATCTTCTTTTCCACATTTTCCTTGCATACAGAGATGTTTCTCTTATTTATCCACCCCTTCTTTATCCCTTATTTGTGATCTGTCCTTTATTTTATAGTTTATTCCTTATTTATATATCTACTTATTTATTATAAATTTAATCACATATATTTGTTGGAACTTGTAATCCTTTGAAATCTTAATTTTTTAGTGCAAATAAAGAAGTAAAAAGTTGAGAATTGTACTAACATTTTGTGGTTTGGCAAACTTATAAATACATTTTATAATTTTTGGAAACATACTGCTTCATAGTACAGCCTTTTAATAATGTACAATATACATGTATTTACTAAAAGATGCAAACGTATTTAGTCTCTCGTAATAAGAAGTTAAAAGTAGGGAAACAGAATTTTTTAACATTTTATCTTATTTGGCAATGATTTAGGTATTCAGTGAATTCCTCTCATTTAATTTAACTTAGCAAAACTCTAAGGGTGTAAATTACGTAAGAGATTTGGGAAACAATTTTAAGTAGATATATTATAAAATAATTATTGTTTAAAAGTTCACCTAAAAACTGTTATATACATTTATTTAATTGATGTATTCTTATTTATTTATTTATTTAAATTTAAATTTATTTATTTTAATTGGAGGCTAATTACTTTACAATATTGTATTGGTTTTGCCATA
>NW_011477263.1:10688-12414 GCF_000754665.1 Bison bison bison | reverse complement strand
TATTCTTTTTAATGGCTGAGTAATACTCCATTGTGTATATGTACCACAGCTTTCTTACCCATTCGTCTGCTGATGGACATTTAGGTTGCTTCCATGTCCTGGCTATTATAAACAGTGCTGGGATGAACATTAATTTGTTTCTTAAAATTTACTTTTCATTGGAGGATAATTGCTTTACAATGTGTTGGTTTCTGCTGTATATCAGTGTGAATCGACTGTGTGTGTGTGTGTGTGTGTGTACAGTCGTGCCCAACTCTTTGCTACCACATGAACTGTAGGCCGCCAGACTCCTTTGTCCATGGAATTTTCCATAAATATACATATATCCCCTCCCACTGAGGGGATATATGAACCTCCCTTCCACTTCACCTCCGAGTCCCACCTCTCTATGTGGTCACAGAGCTGAGCTCCCTGTGTTATACATACAGCAGCTTCCCACTAGCTATCTGTTTTACACAGCTGCCGTCTATGGGGTCGCACAGAGTCGGAAACGACTGAAGTGACTTAGAAGTAACAGTAGCAGCAGTGTATATATGTCAGTGCTACTCTCTCAATTGTCCAATTCATTTTATTCTTAACAACCATATTTAGATTACCTAACTAAAATGTCATACTGCCCTAGTGTTGCAGAAACCAGTAATCGAGAAACCAAGCACCACACTTGGAGAGTTGGGGAACTCAGGTTTATTATGCCAGTGGGCCCAGAGGAGTTAACACTCCAAGCTCTGAGCCCTAAACAAAGGGGTTACAGAGTTTTATAGACCTACTCTGGTGGGCAACACTAGCTGCTAATAGGCTGGTTTAAACTAAGGGGTTTCGTGTGGGAACAGTGGTCAAGATAGGGAGGGGGGATGTCTGACCTTTACACAGACAGGCATGATTAAGCAGATTTTCAGGGGCTGGGTGATTGCAAAGAGCAGGACAAGGGTGAGTGAGATAAGCTCCAGTTCCTAGTATTGTTAAGTCCCCACTTTCTGAGACTACGTGACCCAGACTTTGCAAGGAGCAAGCTGATTTACAGAGGCAGAAGGAGCAGGAGGTTATGTAAAATTGTAACTTTTCCTCTTCATTCCCCCTGCTTGATGCTTCTATCACTTGTAGAAAGCATCATCTCATGTTTTGGTAGGACATTCAGAGCTCCCCATCCTTTAGGGGGCTATATTGAGCTATTACCATTTGTAACTTTATGGATTCAATCCAAGAGGTTATGAACTGGGTAATTGCATTGAGAATACAAGGGCAAACAGGAGTGCCACAAAGAACACGAAGAGAGGACTGGTTAAAGGGAGAAGCCATGATGCCCAGCTCCAGATATTGTTCCAGTTATCCCAGGAATTTGCTAGTTCCTATCTCCTTTTTATGATTCATCTCCTTAGCTGTTGGCCCATGTCCCTGACTATTCCTGATTGGTTTACATAAAAGCAGCATTCTTTGTTCAAGAAGAGGCAGAGTCCTCCCTTTTCAGCTCTCAGTAGGTCTAGCCCTCTCCTATTCTGTAAAACCACCTCAGCCAGGGAGTCTAGTTGGTCCTGTAAAGCCACTAAAGATTTGGTCACTCTCTCAATGTCGTCTGTGAAGTCTTTGGATCAGATCAGATCAGATCAGAGCAGTCGCTCAGTCGTGTCCGACTCTTTGCGACCCCATGAATCACAGCACGCCAGGCCTCCCTGTCCATCACCAACTCCCGGAGTTCACTGAGACTCACGTCCATCGAGTCAGTGACGCC
>NW_011477263.1:7288-10588 GCF_000754665.1 Bison bison bison | reverse complement strand
GGTGGTTGATGAAGCAATTTCTCCTATTCCCATACCTATCCTGGCCATGATTTCCAGACCAAGGAGTAGAGGTGTAAACTGGATGGCTCTTTTTGACCACGTGTGTGCCACCAGAGGTATGGTGAGAGTCTGGTTGTTAGGGACAATACTCATCTGGGGAGTGAGGAAAGCTAATGTGCAGATACCCATCTAACTGACAGGTAGACATAAGTAAGCATCTGTCCCACAAAGAAAGAAAAGGCCTTGATGGGGGCAGCACCATATTGTGTTTGTGGGAGGATGAGTGGGCCACTCTCTTTTTAAAGTATGATTATATTTGTCCCTGGCTAAATTGCCTGCAGGTTCAGTTCCTCCATCATTTTTAAAGCATTCTGGAGCCTTTTGAGTTAACTCAATTGTCCTTTAAGACTGGCACTTGTAAGGATGGATCTATAGGAGTTCCCATGGCTGTTGCATTATTCAGTGGTACTGGTGTAGCTAAGTATACTGTGGAGCTCCTAAGGATAAGCAAAGCCAGCAATCCTTGACCAGCTAGGGGCTGGTGTCATTAAGAAGGTGATGAGTTGCGTTGAGAACCTGGTACAGATGAGGGTCTAAGGGGGAGTTAACTCTGTAACCTGGGTCATACTGCCAACAGGCAGAGCCTGATTTTTTAGGGCAAAGTTGGTCCATGATTTCATTTGTATGCATTATTGTCCCTGTCCAGTAGGTTTTTCCATGTATTTGGCAGACAGACACCTGTTCTGGGTTGTAACATCTGCTTGGCATTTGGGGGTAGACGGAGGCCCAGGGGCATGGATGGTAATGCCATGGTGTTGAGATACTGCCTGGGGTTTGGATCCTCTGGTGGGGGAAAGGTAGCAGCAGTGGAGGTCATAACTGGAAAACATTTTTGGCACCTAGGCCCCTGGATATACATCGCATGGTTATGGAGGCAGTAGGTATCAGCCTATCTATACATTGTCCTAGCTGATGGTTAAGTAAGCGATTTTCCAAGGGTTGACTGTACTGTTGACAGGTGCATGATGGATAAGGAACGGCACCATCTGTTACAGCAAAGGACACCAAAAGGCTGCAAAGCAGCCTGCATATAACAGATAACTGAACACTAGCAAAAGGTTTTCTCCCCATCTTTGGTTTGTCGCTGCTATAGCAACTGAGCCTATCTTGAAGGGGGTCAGCTATATTGTGAGCGATTTAGTTAGTGGGGAGAATCGATCATAAGAGACATCTAATAAGAATGAGGCTTCCCACTACAGTGAGATAACACAGCTAACCACAGCTTCTGACCCAAATCCCAGTCCTGGGGTGTGACTGAAGCTAGTCCTGTAGCGAAGAGCACAGCAATAATGCCAATCAGGGACAGAGGCCAGGGTTGACAATGAAAATCCATTGATATTTTGATAGCCAGATCCTCAAGCTTCTACCGTGTGTTGACCAGCCAGCTGGCGGAGTGTGGCTGGATCAAGGCTGAAGAATCCTCAAGCTTCTGTCGTGTGTTGACTAGT
The DNA here is from genome assembly GCF_000754665.1 of Bison bison bison. NCBI lineage: Eukaryota > Metazoa > Chordata > Mammalia > Artiodactyla > Bovidae > Bison > Bison bison. Next base: position 9,080 of record NW_011477263.1, on the reverse strand, counting down.
CAGCTTCTGGAGTGACTAGAGCAGGGCTCAGCATCCTTCATGGGTGAGGGCCATTGTTTTTGGAACCAGACCTTGAGGGTGTTTTTGGGGTCCTGAGCTGTTTTCCAGGTGTCCTCATCACAGGAAGCTGCTGCCTTCTTGACTCTGGTGTGGTGGTTCCAAGGGATGACACCTGTAACTTTATCAGCAGTAGGGGTTGCCAGGATGACCATGTGAGGGCCTGTCCAAAGTGGCTGAAGTTGCTCCTTTTTTCAGTCTTTAACCCATATCTCACCTCCTGGCTGATAGGGACGAGCCCTGTCGCCCAAAGGAATGGGTGTCCTTTCTAAGGTTTCTCAGGCGATATGGTGGAAGACTTTTTCCAGGGCCTGGAGGTGTTGGGACATCTCCAGGTCAGCTAGTTGTTGGTGGTCTCCCTTGAGCTTATCACTGTGGGTGGTCTCTCGTATAAGATCTCAAAGGGAGAATAGCCTGAGTACCTCAGGGTGCATCGGGCTCGGAGTAAGGCTAGGGGTAATGTGTTGACCCAAGATAGATTGGTCTTCTGACAGAGTTTAACTAATGTAGTCTTTAGGGTCCAATTCACATGTTCAACTTTCCCAGAGCTCTGTGGCGTGTAAGCGGTGTGAAGCTTCCATTTCATTCCCAGTGTCCTGGATAAAGTTTGGATATCTCAGACACAAAAGCTGGCCCATTGTCAGACCCTATGGAGAGAGGCCGGAGAAGGCAATGGCACCCAACTCCAGTACTCTTGCCTGGAAAATTCCATGGACAGAGGAGCCTGGTAGGCTGCAGTCCATGGGGTCATGAAGAGTCGGACACAACTGAGCAACTTCACTTTCACTTTTCACTTTCATGCATTGGAGAAGGAAATGGCAACCTACTCCAGTGTTCTCACCTGGAGAGTCCCAGGGACGGGGAAGCCTGGTGGGCTGCCATCTCTGGGGTCACACAGAGTCGGACACGACTGAAGTGACTTAGCAGCAGCAGCATGGAGAGAGGCAGCCCATATCTTGGGATTATGTCTCTTAGTAGGGCCTTGGCCACTTCTCGTGCCCGTTCAGTGTGCGTAGGGTTGGCTTTAGCCCATCCTGAGTAGGTGCAGACTACCACAAGTAAATACTTTTAGCCCCTATAGGGCTTGACTTCAGTAAAGTCCCACTTCTAGACCATCAAAGGGCAGTGTCTCAACTGTCTGCACCCCTGGGTTGGGTCTTGGTCCTTGGCTGGCGTTGTTTTGCACACAAGTTACACATCTAGCACTGATCTGGGCACACAGGGTTGGGAGCTTAGGAATGAAATAGTAGCAGCTCAGTAAACTCTCCAGTGCAGTTTTTCCTAAATGAGTTGTCTGATGATGTTGTTTTACCAGCTGGACTGCTATATTGCTGGGGACAAAAAGTCCGTGGTCTGGGAGCTTCCACCAGCCCTCCTTTTCTTTTATTCCTCCCTCATTTAGAGCCCATTGTCCCATGCACTCAATTAAGGAGAAACATCTCAGGGTAATGGAATCAGAACGGGGGTTGGAATCAGAATAACTGAATCCCAGCCACCGCTCTACCACCCTCTAATATAAACTTCAGTAAGTCTCTTAAACTCTCACAGCTTTATTGCCTTAAACCCAAAGCATATGTATAATAACAGTAATTTCCTTATAGTAAATGGCTCCATATGATAACTGTTATACAATAGATTAAAAAACATTAAAGGATGAATTAAATTCTAATCTAATTACCAGTCATGCAATAATGATACTTATATGCTGATTGAGATGATTCAAATCATTTGTACC
>NW_011477263.1:4428-7188 GCF_000754665.1 Bison bison bison | reverse complement strand
ACTGAGACGGAGAAGGCAATGGCAACCCACTTCAGTACTCTTGCCTGGAAAATCCCATGGACGGAGGAGCCTGGTAGGCTGCAGTCCATGGGGTCATTAGGAGTCGGACACGACTGAGCAACTTCCCTTTCGCTTTTCACTTTCACACATTGGAGAAGGAAATGGCAAACCACTCCAGTGTTCTTGCCTGGAGAATCCCAGGGACGGGGGAGCCTGGTGGGCTGCTGTCTATGGGGTCGCACAGAGTCGGACACGACTGAAGCGACTTAGCAGCAGCAGCAGCATGATACTGAGATACTGAGAAGAACTAAACTGTGAACATTTTTTTCCACGTGTACATGTAAAAGATAGTATTATAAATATAGATAGCACACGTCTGTGGTCAGAATTCCCAGCAAATGTCATTAAGTAGAATTCAGTTCTCCTGAAGTTTAAGTCTGTAGCCTCCTAAAATGCCCACACCAGGTCAACTGCTCTGGAATTACAGTTCTGCTTTTTTCTCAAGTCCTTCAAAAGGGCTCTTTTAAAAACCAGAAAAGACATTAACACGTAGATCAAAAGGACAAAGGGACATGCTCATTTTAAGTTATGTCTTGAAATTTTAATGAAAATTTAATCTCAGGGGCTCCACATATTTGGTAGCTGCCGAATGGAGTATCCTAGTTATACTTTAAACAGAACAAAAACTGAAAAATTCCTTGCAACACATTTGCTAGCCAGAAGGGTATAAGCATATTTAATAGTGAAAGCAGTATCTACTGATGGCGTCAATCATAACATTTTGTATTTTGCAGTCCTTCTGTTGTGAATGGAAACTTCACAAGTAATTTAAAATTGTTAGAGATTTCACTAGATATCTATGATGGCTATGAAGAAACTAAGATGATGAAGAAGTCTGGATTTCTAATCCAGCTGGGTAGTAAGAATCATCTAGAATCACTCTCTGAGTTAAATGTATTGAACAAGAGGGGAATCTGCATGAACAAACCACCGAGGCTTAACTCATCTGATGAGCAAAGACCTTTATTTTGTCTTTTAAAATTAAAAGGTAAAGGAGAAATTAAAAACCTTTTTTTCTAATAACTTATTCTGCCAGAGATACTAAATTGGAATCTGAGACCATTCTACAGATCCTCAACATGTGGGCTTTTTTCAGTAGAAGGAGCATTGGAGTAGCTGAGCTGTGTTCTTTGCCTAGCCAATTTGTACAAAATATGATTGAAACCTCTAGGTCTGCACTGGTATTTATTTACTTGCCAGTGCTTTCCTAAATGAGTTTTATAGTATTCAGAGCATAGTGTTAAATTGATTCACCTTTCTCAGGATGAGAATTGTAAGCAATTTGATTAGCTTTTCTCTGTTTTCGTCTTCTGACATGTTCTGTAACTAAGAAAAATTATAGCCTCCTTCACTTACTGAAAATAATTTACATTCAGTAGTGTTTTTGCGCCTGCATTGAACATAATCTCTACAGGCTTAAATATCAACATTTGTAGCTGTATGTGTATGATGGGATTACGAACAGTTCCAAAGACAAATTACACTTTTAAATGTTCATGATACTGAGTTTATCCTTCAGACCTTATCATTGAACTTTGTAAACCAAACACATTCCCATGTGTTTCATCTAGTGAAGCAAGGAAAGAATGTTAAAAAAATAAAATTAGGATGGTTTTTATATGACTACTAAACGTGATAAATGAAGGGAGTCTTGTTACCATGAGAGACATAACTTTATTGATTGCTCAGTTAAAAGCTGCTAAGTGAGTGAGTGGAAAGATAAAAGCTGAAGGGGGCTGATATCTTTCCTCTCAAATGTTTTGCTCTAACAAAGATTTAATGACCACCTACTAGGAGCAGTGATGCATGGGGGATCTTGGCTCCTCTTGCTCTTCCTTCCAGTGCCTTTCACAGCTGAGTTCCCTGATCATGCTCACTCCTAGTTTCACCTGCCTTACTTCTGGCCAGTTTTCATCCTGGTACGGGGCTCTGGCACCCTATCTAACTTCTCTTTCCTGGCTCTGGATCATATTCTTTGTGTTTACCCGCCCCCTTTTCTAGTGGGAGCACAACAGTTCCAGCTGCCTGCCAGTCTCAGCATCCCACTTGATAAGAATCCCATATTTCCAGTGTTCTGCTTGGACTACATCTTTTCAGTCCTTTAAAAAATTATTCCTGCTTGTGAGCCTTCTGCTTATTTTCCAAGGTCCTCTCTTAAAAGGCCAGTACTCTCTATGTGGATAACACATTTAGTGGCAAATATCTTACTGTGAAAATGCTTTTTCCTGATCCCTGTCTTCTGAGGCTAGAGACAGCTGAGCATCACATGAGCCCAGGGGCCTGATAGGGGAGAGGCAAGGTGGGATGTGCTAAACTGACGTGAAGGGCATGATCCATGACTCTTGTTGACCACTGTCAGGAAGGCAGATGTTTTCCTCTACCCTTCCTGGTTTTCCTGGGTGGTCTAAGAATTAAATTGAAATAGATTAACGGAAGAAAATAAACAAAAGTTTTAATAACCTGTATACATGAGACTGACCCAGAAGAAATGAGTAACTCAGTAAAATGGCCAAAATCCCACCTTGAATACCATCTTCAGCTGAAGACCGAAGATGTTAGGGGTAGTAGGTTGGGACTTCAAAGGAGGGGAAGGCAATTCACGTGGAGATGGGAAAACAAACCTTTGCTGGACCATGGAGAGAAAATGAAGCATATGGCAGAATTTCAACAAACACACTTAACTAGATTCCTGTCTACCAC
>NW_011477263.1:3933-4213 GCF_000754665.1 Bison bison bison | reverse complement strand
TTTTTTTTAATTTAAAATTGAAGTGTAGTTTATTTACAAAATTGTGTACAGCAAACTGATTCTTTTATAGGCTAGTACTATATATGTATATATATATATAACAATATATATTACATTTTCTGTGCTATACAGTAGGTCCTTGTTGGCTGTCTGTTTTATATATAGTAGTGTATATATGTTAATTCCCAATTCCTAATTTATCCTTCCCCTCCCCCCTTTCCCCTTTGATAACCATTAATTTGTTTTTTATGTCTGTGGGTCTATTTCTCTTTTGTATATA
>NW_011477263.1:1018-3626 GCF_000754665.1 Bison bison bison | reverse complement strand
CTCATTGTAGTTTTGATTCTTTTAGGCAGTTTAGGGAGAAGGTCAGAATTTCTTCGTGAGTCTTTTGAACCTTGACTGTTTTCAGTTGGAAGTAATCCACATGCTTAAGAGGTATTTTGGAGTTGCAAGCTTTGTTCTCTTACTCCACTGTCTGCTTCACACTTCATGTTTTCAACATTGTAGATCTGTGATGTTGAATATGTAAATGAGTAAATGAATATGCCTGTTTCACAAATTGTCTTAACTGATATTGACTATAAGGATGGGTGTAACCTGTTTCATTGGCCTAGTAACTTTAGTTTTAAACTGTGAAAGCCATGTGTATGGTTACAGTTTTTGAAATTTATGACAAATCTGCATCTTTAGCTGGGTTTATATAATCAAATAAGAATCTTGATTTTCTGAAACATAGTAGAGAAGGATAAGGTTTATTCTACTGTTTTACAGGTGTGTTGTATTAGATTAACACTGAACCAAATCATTGTCTTTTGAATTTTGTTTTGAAATCACAGAATACGGTTGTTTATTAAATTAAATACTTTAAAATAATATTACTCTTCAATCTCAGTAGAAGCTTATTCAGCTTTACAATTGACAGTATAGTGTTTTTCTAATCATATGTTTTCTTCTTTAACAATGACTATATTTGCTTTATTATTCTGGGGCTCATTGAGATAAAATAAATGTCTCTTGTTGGCCAAGGTGCTTCTTTTGTGTTGTGGGAAAATCTCTCTCTCCATCTCTCTGTCTTTCCCCTTTGCCTCCCTCTCTCTCTTTCACACACACAGTCTCCCCTTCCCTCACATTTATTCAAAGAAACAATATAAATTAAATATCTACTGTTTGTCAGTTATGGAGACAGATTCTGCAGATATAATGATGAAAACAGTAATTGTGGTTCCTTTTTAAATTACTGACTTTGTGCCAACAAAATATTTTGAGAGAGGAATGTTTTGTATGTGAATGGTTTTCATTACCTAAGTTAAAATAAGTGCACTGGTCATTTATCCTAGATTTGTTTTAACTGTCCTGATTTTCAAATAGTCTGAATTATCTGCCTGCATTTCAAGCTATGTGTCCTAATTTTGGCTTGGGAAAATATGGTCCTCTTGGAGATATAATTATTTTGGGAAAAATAGCCATTTCAGAATTCTACTTTTTTTCTTGGATGAAAATAAATTTATGTTTTAATAGCTTGAAAAAAAGAAAAAATGAAAACTTGGTTCTTTTTAAAGTTGGAGAAATACATAAGTTTTGTGGCATGCATGATTCATTAAGAATTTGATTTCTACACTAACTTACTGAATTTGAAAAATATCCAGCTCTATTTTTATATTAAGTTTGCACATTTTATATGCTTAAATCCTCAAGTCAGTGTGCCTGGCAATATGGGTTTAAAACAAGTAAGAAATAAGTACGTCTTCATTTTAATTTTAGTGCATAATACATATATCGAGAAATAGCCTGGTTGGTATGTATAGGGAAATTCATAAGTAATGATTGAAAGTGATGGGAAGATGGACATACTTTTTTTTGTGGTGGGTAATGGCAATCTACTGCAGAATTCTTGTCAAAACAGTCCCATGGACAGAGGAGCCTGGTGGGCTACAGTCCATGGAGTCGCAGAGTTGGACATGACTTAATGACTAAACAACAGCAACGTACATGGGCTCTGACTGAAATGACTAGACATCTAACCATCATATATGCTGCCATTTCGTAAAGGTTATTCTTGACTTACAATATAGCAGCAATGAGCAGTTGTTTTCTTGGTGTTTCTTCCTTTTCTACTTCTGGACTGTAAATGTTGACAACATGTCATCCCATTTCTCCGTTCTGTAACCTACACCAACTATTGCAGCTTATTTTTCCAAGTTTCATAATGATGTCCAAAGATACATTTGAGGGCATCCTCAAACCATCTTTTTTTACCCTTCACTGCTCCTCTAACGTGTCGTATAATGGTTGCTTGAGCATGTCAGCCATTCTCTGTGTGTTTGCCCAGTGGGTTGGTGTAAATAGGCATTGATGTTAGATTGAGAGACAAGCTGCATGACAAGACCTATTTGCTGCTTATATTGTCTCTTTGTTTTAACTGAAGCCAATACATATGTGTGCGCATCTGTGAAATGTCCAGCGTTTTGCTAAGTGCTGTGGGGAATACAGGGGTGGAATGGGGAAGGTACCATCAGATATGAGGACAGTAAGTAGAATTATAAGGGAGACCTGTTGCTGACACAGCCATGTTAAAAAATAATTAGAAACCATATAAGGACAGATATATAGACAAGATGCTTAGATTGTGCTGATTAAAACTCTTCATGATACGGGATGTATGTCTGCAAAGCTGCAAGTCCCACAGCCTTCGTAGAAATTTAACTGGTTGATGTACACTGTGGCAGCTACATTCTATTCATCAGTTTCATGAGTGCTGCTGACTTCGTTTAGGGTCCTACTACTTTTTGAATCATTAATCATCATTGTTAAACAAAGTACTTTGGTAGAAGGGATCAATTACAACTCACCTCCCTGATAATGGAAATTCTTGACTGTTGAAATACCTTAAATGGTAACAAGCCCACTACACTTTTTTCCCCACCATGGTTCA
>NW_011477263.1:0-918 GCF_000754665.1 Bison bison bison | reverse complement strand
TTTTCTTTTTTTTTTTTCTTCATTTCATTGCTGTATCCTCTAAATTTGCCTGCTAAATGATTTTAAAGCATCCTTCAGTTCTTAAAAAAATGTAAAAATTAGGGTTTGATATAGGGAGAGTTCTCATTTGCATTTATCTCTATACAGTTTCCTGATTTTTTAGAAGATACCAGCTTCATCACAAATTAAACACCCAGAAAAGGAGAGGGTTTACAAGTTCACATGGGTGTGCTGCAGTGTGCGAGATCCTTTTATCTTCTGTGTGGATATTAAGAACACTAACTCTTGTATTTTGACTTTTCTTGAGGGCTAGTATTGTATTTAGAGGATTTTGGTAGCATTCTATAGGTCTGATGACTCGAATTCTGACCCTGGTTACTTACCTCTTAGGTGACAGACTGGTACTCTTTTACCAATTATATAATTCAGCTTTTTACCATTTTGATGTATAGAGCTTAACTAGTTTCTCAGAAGTCACACAGCCAATAAATGGTGTATTTATTTCTTACAAAGGAAAACTCTGCTCTATAAGTTCTACAAATGCAATATAAAATCTTTTACATCAGAAATAGGGGGAAATGTATTTATAAGTCAACTAATTTTATACTGTTTGTTAATGAGAAAGGTATGTTATTAAATTTTCTTATTTACATCTTTTTTCAAAATACATATGTTTTTATTGACTTTCTTACTATGAATGTATTAAAATTTCATCCTTAATACTAGCATTTCAAGATGTTTACATTTTATGTGTGTATTCTTATACATAGTCTTTTCTTCTTTTCTGCATGTTGGTATGTGGTATAAAAAGGATTGTGGGATATAAGAATTTTGAAATTGTCTTCCACTCCCCCCTTTGCCAACTTACGGCATGGATCTTTCAGAGTCATTAAGCACAAATCACATCATGATTAGAAT
>NW_011477262.1:12909-14059 GCF_000754665.1 Bison bison bison | reverse complement strand
AAGCTCTGTTAGTGAAAACCCTCATTCAACTTTCCATTATTAAAAAAAAAAAAAAAAGGCACACGCATGGCTTTTGGAAAGAAAAAACAAGGCTATTTCCTCCATTTGGAGCCAGAAGTGGCAACCCACTCCAATCTTCTTGCCTGGAGCATCCCATGGACAGAGGAGTCTGGGGGGTTACAGTCCATGGGATCAGAAAGAGTCCTTCAGGACTGAGCAACTGACCGTGTGTGTGTGTGTGTGTGTGTGTGTGTGTGTGTGTATACATATAATTGAATCACTTTGCTGCACACTTGAAACTATCACATTATAACTTCAGTAAAAAAAATTTTTTTATAATTAAAAAAATAACTATCTTAAATCCTCTTCATGACCATGGAAGACAGAGGAAAGAAAAAAAAATTCTTAGCAGTTTGGTGAGATTTGCAGTTGAGAACAATAGAAACATAACTTGTTAACGAAAACATCCTTTTCTTCCCGAGGCCTTGCCGCGGCTGGCGATGCGGTCTTCCGCCTCTTTATTTTTCGCTCCCCACCGCCCGACCCCCGCTTCTCTCGGAGACCAGCACTCGTGCCCGAGGCAGCCTACAGGGCTGCAGACCATTAATGCTCCCGGTCACTCGCCATCCCAGGCAGCGTTGCTGATGGAGCTCGTGGCCGTCAAGGCGCCTTCAACCACCGGCATCACGTTAGCTCCTTCTCCACGTCAGCCCCGTTTCTTTTTTTTTTCTGGCCTGGAAAACAAACCAGGGGTTTCCAGCCAGCACAGGGGATGCTCCGAATTCAGAAAGATTGCTCCGCGACTCGGGTGGGAGTGACGACAACGTTCATTGAACGGCCTCGCCTCTTGGCTGTCTTCCAAAAAGAAACAGTTCCGGGGGGTGGCATCATATAAGACTAGAACCTAAAGCACAGCGGCGGGAAAAACGCGGACTGGAGACACCCTCGATGCGGTTGACGAAACACACCCCAGTCTAGAACCCGGCCCGTGTATCCATCTCCCGATTAGATGTTCAAGCTGTGGGCGTCCTGGGAAATAGGTCTGGACCACAAATCACGTCCTTTCTGCCTCCTCACCGTTCTCCAGGGTGGCAGAGAGCTTGGGGATCCCTCTCCATCAGTCTTTTTTTGACACTATGTCTCACTTTCA
>NW_011477262.1:5111-12809 GCF_000754665.1 Bison bison bison | reverse complement strand
CTGTCTGTTTTACATATGGTAATGTGGATGCTTCAACGCTATTCTCCCAAATCATCCCGCCCTCTCTTTCCTCCACGGTGTCCAAAATGTCTCCTTTGCTGCCCTGCAGGTACTATCATGAGTCCCATCCTTCCAGATTCCATATATATGCATTAATGTGCGATATTTGTCTTTCTTTTTCTGACTTACTTTTCTCCGTATGGGCTTCCCTGGTGGCTCATGTGGTAAAGAATCTGCCTGCAGTGCAGGAGACCTGGGTATGATTCCTGGGTCAGGAAGACCCCCTGGAGAAGGGAACGGCTACCACTGCAGTATGCTTGCCTGGAGAATCCCCGGACAGAGGAGCCTGGTGGACTACAGTCGACAGGATCGCAAAGAGTGGGACCTGACTGAGCAATTAACACTTTCACTCTGTATCATAGGCTCTAGGTTCATCGACCTCATTAGAACTGAGTGCAATGAGTTCTTTTGTATAGCTGAGTACTATTTAGTTAAGTTCAGTTCAGTTGCTCAGTCGTATCCAACTCTTTGTGACCCCATCGACTGCAGCAGGCCAGGCCTCCCTGTCTATCACCAACTCCCAGAGTTTACCCAAACTCATGTCCATTGAGTCAGTGATGCCATCCAACCATCTCATCCTCTGTCGTCCCCTTCTCCTCCTGCCTTCAATCTTTTCCAGGATCAGGGTCTTTTCAAATGAGTCAGCTCTTCGCATCAGATGACCAAAGGACTGGAGTTTCAGCTTCAGCATCAGCCTTCCAATGAACATTCAGGACTGATTTCCTTTAGGCTGGACTGGTTGGATCACCTTGCAGTCCAAGGGGCTCTCAAGAGTCTTCTCCAGCACCACAGTTCAAAAGCATCAATTATTTGGTGCTCAATTCCTTTATAGTTCAGTGCTCACATCCATACAGGACCACTGGAAAACCCAGTTCTATTAGGAGCTGTGTATTACCATTTGGCAAAGATTACTGGGCTCTGTGAAACACATCTTCTGCTTCCCTATTTTTAAGAGTATTTATTTGATGGCCATGCTCTGCCTTCATTGCTGGGCAGACTGTTCTCTAGTTGCCGTGAGCAGGGGAGGCTCTCTAGTTGTGTTTTGGCTTTTCATTGCTGTGGCTTCTTTTGTCATGCTTTGCAGGGTCTAGAACTCGGGCTTCAGTAGCTGTGGTGCCTGGGCTTAGTCGCTCCATGGCATGTGGGATCTTCCCAGACCAGGGATTGAACCCATGTTCCTGGTGTTGCAAGGCAGACGCTTAACCTCCTGGACCACCAGGGAAGTCCACCACCATGCATTTCAATGAAATATTATACAACTTAAAAGAGGAACCGTGACTTATCGTTTGGCAAAAGTCACTGGAGACTGTGGATTTCCCAGGTGGCTTAATGGTGAAGAACCCGCCTGCCAGTGAAGGAGGCATGAGTTTGACCCCCGGGTCAGGAAGGTCCCCTGGAGAAGGAAATGGCAACCCACTCCAGTATTCTTGCCTGGAGAGTCCCAAGGACAGAGAAGCCTGGCAGGCTACAGTCCATGGGGTCACAAAGAGTCAGACACAACTGAGCAGCTATACAACAGCACTTCTGCTTCGTATGAGACACACCTCGGGGTGTTTGCTCCTGCCGTGTACTAAGTAGATGAGTAAGCTCTGGGTTCCAGCATCCTACAGCCAGCAGACGGTAGCATATCATAAACTGTCTGTAAACCTTCTTCTTACCGGTCCTTCAAGACCCTGTCACTGCTAATCTTCTCTCACATCTGTCTTATCCTGGAACAAAGTGACATCCATCCCTGTTTACGTAAGATAGTGGGAAAATCCCCACCCACTTTATTCAGGGGAAAATTCCAAGGGCAGTGAACATGTGCATTATACTAACGGGATTTTATCGAAACTCTAATATGTGTGTGTAGGCACACTCACGTTGAGTGATGACGGATGGTCTGTGCTCATTATTAAAGCAGCCCAGAGGGAAAACTGAAGGCTTGCAGATGTTGGGGACTACAAAGAAGCCCGCATGCCTCAACTAAGACTCTGACGTAACCATATATGTGTTTAGTCGCTGAGTCGTGTCTGACTGTTTGTGACACCGTAGACTGTAGCCTGCCAGGCTCCTCTGTCCATGGGATTCTCCGGGCGAGAATACTGGAGTGGGTTGTCATGCCCTCCTCCAGGGGATCTTCCCAACCCAAGGATCAAACCCAGGTCTCCAACATTGCAGGCATATTCTTTACCATCTGAGCCACCAGGGAAGCCTGAGCATAGATAAAAGAACAAATAAATGTTTCTTTAATTTAGCATGCCAAGGAATATGAATAAAAGCCCAATTAATCAATGCTTTCTGTTAACAAATGTTCCACAGTTGAGCCATTTTGCTCAGAATTTAGCTTCCGATACACTGTACAAAACCATAATAATGATCTCCACAAAATTTGGGCACTCAGAAAAAGAGAATTTGTTTTTTCGGATACCTGGATGATTCAAATGAGTCATGTCTCATTCCTTTCATGATGCCAGATGCTCGGAGAGGCCAGCTTAATTACCTTAGCCAAATAAATGTATCCCTCAAGACAAGTAAAATGTTGCCATATTTCACCATAATTTGGAGGTAAGATGGTACATATATGCTTATCAGCCAGGCTTCTTGCCTTCTCTCCCTGGGAATCCACATTTACAAGATGTTGTTCACAAGGAGATTTCCATAGATCAAGTAATTACTGTTGTTTCATAGACAAACAAGAAGATTTGTCAGGGGAAAAAATGGGTTAACTAGGGGAAGCTGCAGCAGTGATTACAGAGAAATATTTTGGAATAAAAAGCATTCTTTGTGGGGCTTGTTGTCTGTTTATTCATGTTGGGTTGCTGGATAGCCAGTTGTGAAAGAGGAAGGGAGGAAGGAACAATGCAAGACAAAAGGACGGATGAATGGAGGGAGGGATGGAAGGATGCTGGAGGGATGATGGATGGACGAATGGAAGGATGATAGATAATGGATGGGAGGATGGGTGGATGAAAGGATGGCTGGATGATGGATGGATGGATGTGTGGATGGGTGGTTGGATGATGGATGAGTGGATGGATGATGGATGGAAGGGCGGATGGATGGATGATGAATGGATGATTGATGGATGGATGATGGATGGATGGATGGAAGGAAGGACGGACGGATGAATGGATGGATGATGGATGGAAGGATGGATGGATGGATGATGGATGGATGATTGATGAATGAATGATAGATGGATGATGGATGGATGGAAGGATGGATGGATGGATGGATGATGGATGGAGGGATGTATGGATTCAAGGATGGACGGATGAATGATGGTTGGATGATGGATGGAAGGATGGATGGATGATGGATGATTGATGGATGAATGATGGATGGGTGGATGGAAGGATGGATGGATGGATGATTGATGGATGGATGATGGATGGATGGATGGAAGGAAGGATGGATTATGAATGATGGATGAATAGATAGAAAGATGATGGATGATGGATGGAAGGATGGATGAATGGATGGATGGATGATAGATGGATGATGGATGGATGATAGATGGATGATGGATGGAAGGATGGATGGATGATGAATGGATGACTGATGGATGAATGATGGATGGGTGCATGGATGATGGGTGAATGGATGGAAGGAAGCAAGGGAGGTAGGGAGGGAGGAGAAAAGAAAGCTTCACCTCACTCTGTCATCTGGCATCATTTTAAATAGCAGGAAAATTCTTTGTGCACTGTAAAGGCCCACTCTTCACTCACCTGGGAGTTCATCTCAGTTACCGTTAGACTTTTCACGGAACACCAACAGAACTGAACACCCAGAGCGTGTTGGCTTGCCCCTGAAGCCCCCTGCCCCCCAACGCACACACCTGTTCCTGAGTTCCTCATCTCTCACTTTGTACCCTCAGCCTCACTGGTGATGTTCAACTCACCCTTGGCAGTCACTTCAGATCCTCCCTAGGGTTTGCAATCTGATTTACTGTTCAACAGAGGCAGTGTGATTCTGGACACGAAACACCACCAGGAAAATGTAGTCAGAAGTCTCAAAAGCTGTTGTGTACTCCTTTTTTTAATATGTATATATTGTGCATTGATTTGGCTACACTAAGTCTTGTGGCACTCTGGATGTTTTGGGCTTTTTTTTTGGTCAACTGTGGCATGCAAACTCTCAGTTGTAGCTTGAGGGATCTAATAATAGTTACCTGACCAGGGATCGAACCAGGGTCCCCTGTACTGGGAGCTCAGAGTCTTAGCCACTGCACCCCCATGGTAGTCCTGCCCTCTCTAGGTTTTTATTAAGTGTACATATAGGTTGAAAATGCTGAAAGGAATCTTCAGGCATGAGAGTTCAGGAACAAGGGATAGGGCTTCCCTACTGACTCGGTGGTAAAGATTCTGCGTGTCACTGAAGGAGGCATGAGTTTGATCCCTAATCTGGGAAGATAACACATATCACAGACCAACTAAGCCCGAGCACCACAGCTACTGAGTCTGTGCTCTAGAGCCCGGGGACCGAAAATACTGAAGCCCTCCCACCCTAGAGCCTGTGCTCGGCAACAAGGGAGGCTGCCAGAGTGAGAAGACCCTGCACCACAGCAAGAGAATAGCCCTGGCTCATCTCGACTAGAGAAAACCTTGAACAGCAATGGGAACCCAGCACAGACAAAAATAAGGGAATAAAAAAATTTTTTTTAAATCAATGGATATGTATAATCCAACAGTTTTATGTATTGATTTCTGGCTGTGCTGGGTCATATTCTGCGTTACTTTGTCAAATAAGAATATCGTTTCAAAACTGGGGTCTACAGTGAAATCAGTGTTGTAGGGTCAAAACACTCTTTCAGTTTACACATTAAATATTCATGTTACACATTGAGGCTTCCCTGACAGCTCAGTTGGTAAAGAAGCCGCCTGCGATGCAGGCGATTCCTGGGTCGGGAAGATCCCCTGGAGAAGGGAAAGGCTACCCACTCCAGTTTTCTGGCCTGGAGAATTCCATGGACTGTATAGTCAATGGGGTCTCAAAGAGTCAGACAGGACTGAGCAACTTTCACTTTCACTTCACTTTACACGTTGAAGGGCAATTCTAGTTAGGGAGAAATAAAAACAAATACTTACTAGAGGTTCAAATCAATTGATATTTTGTTTGTAATCCTAGTAAATTATGTCAAAATCAGTGGGCTTCCCTGGTGGTTCAGATGGTAAAGCATCTGCCTGCAATGCAGGAGACCCAGGTTCGATCCCTGAGTCGGAAAGATACCCTGGAGCAGGAAGTGGCAACTCACTCCAATTCTCTTGCCTGGAAAATTCCATGGATGGAGAAGCCTGGTCGGCTACAGTCCATGGGGTTGCAAAGAGTCAGACTTGAGTCATCAGGTCAAAAAGAGTCAGTGAAGAGCGACTTCACTTTCACTTGCCACACAAAAATACACATTTATTTAACATTTTGTTTATAGAAGATACACACATTCTATTTCAAGTTAAACATTTATTGAATTTAGTGTTTTGTTCTACAACAAGATATTTTTTCTTTGGGAAAGTGTTTAATGTTCGTTTACAAGATGGTAGAAATACAGATGGGTGGGTGGACAGATCGGTGATAGGTAGGTACAGATAGGATGGTTAGATAGCATCACCAACTTAATGAACACGAACTTGAGCAAGTCCAGGAGACAGTGGAGGATAAGGAAGACTGGCCTGCTGCAGTTAATGGGGTCATAAAGAATCAGACACGACTTCATGATTGAACAACAGCAGGTACAGGTATGTAAGTAGACAGATATTTGATGGAAGGGTAGATGGTGATTGATGGATAGGTACATGATAGGTAATTGATGCCTAGTTTGATAGATGAATAGATGGATGACGATTTATGAATGAATGGATAGATAGAGAGCTGACCGATAGCTGATAGGTAGATAGGTAGATAATTGATGGATAGATAGATCGATAGTTTACTGCATAGGTGGCTGATGAATGAACAGATAGATAATCAATAGATGGGGTAGGTAGATATTATGGATAATTGATGATGGGTGGATGGATGGATAGATGAATAGAAATTTATTAATTTTAAAAGTATTCAAAGGTAACATTAGATAATGACATAAAATATACAAAAGAGTTCTTTTTGGCTTTTTCTTTGGCTTCATCTGTTTCACACAAATATAACAAAATGATGCACAATTACTATAAAAGGTGTTCATGCTTTTTTATTATTTATAAAAGTATAGAAAGTGTGAAAGTGTTAGTCATTCAGTTGTGTCCGACCCTTTGCGACCCCACGGACTGTAAGTCTGCCAGGCTCCTCTGTCCATGGGATTCTCCAGGCAAGAATACTGGAGTGGGTTGTCATGCCCTTCTCCAGGGGGTCTTCCCCACGCAGGGATGGAACCCCTGTCTCCTGCATTGCAGGCAGATTCTTTACCATCTGAGCCACCAGGGAAGCTCATAAAAGTACAGAGAGGACACGCAAGCCAGCTGGGAGAGCTCTCCCACAAAGGGCAGTGTTTTTCTCCATAACGGTTCCGTTTCCTTCAGCACCTCGCTTCCTCATCTCTGCATCTCCTTTGGCCTCAGAGAACTAGTGACAGGTGGCAGAATGCTTTTTAAGAACCTTGTGATACACTGAAGCGTTTTGCTCTGCTGCTGGAGAGCTCTCCTAGCCGGCTTGTGTGTTTTTCAGTCACTCAGTCGTGTCCGACTCTCTGCGACGCCATGGACCGCAGCACGCCAGGCTTCCCTGTCCAACGCCATCTCCTAGAGCTTGCTCCAGGTCTACACCCGGAACACTCATCGCCCTGTACACTGAGCACATGAGAAAAATCCCCTTGTAATTAACATTACTGCCCGTGTTCCCTTTGCATCATTCACTTTGCTGGCGGTAAATGAGAGCATAGAAAGAGAGAGGAAGCTTAAGGTGGACCCTGCGGTTTATCTGACTTATCAAGTACTTCATGTTTTCCACGCCGTTTAGGGGGTACTGAGAATAAGGAAACCCATACTTTGCACTCGGAGACCTCACAGGCTAGTAGATGGTGAGGGAAAAAAAATACAAGTATTGCAGTAGGTGGTTTAATAGAAGTTTCTGGAGATTACATTCTAGAGGCACAAGAAGAATGGGATATAGAGACTCCTTCAAATGTCCTGTTTGGTCAGGAGTCCTGAACAGACACCTTTGACTACCTGGACTTCCTACCTTTATTCTAAGGAAAGAAGGAAAATAGGAACTTCCTTGGTGGTCCAAGGACTCGGTGGTCAGGACTCGGAACTTCCATCGCACGGGGGCACGGATTCAGTCCCTGGTGAGGGAACTGAGATCCTACACGCCATGGCTCAGCCAAAACAAAAATGAAAAGGTAATTAGAAAGAGAAGGGGCTTCCCTGGTGGCTCAGTCGGTAAAGAATCTGACTGCAGTTCAGGAGACCTGGGTTCGATCCCTGGGTTGGGAACATCCCCTGGAGAAGGGAATGGCAACCCACTCCAGTGTTCTGGCCTGTAGAATTCCATGGACTTTGTAGTCTATGGGGTCACAAAGAGTTGGACACGACTGAGCGACTAAGCACAAAGAGAGAAGAGGGAAATACAGAAGGGACAGGAAACAGGTGTTTTGAAGCACAAATTGAAAGATTAAGTGAAAGTGAAAGTCGCTCAGTCGTGTCCAACTCTTTGCAACCCCATGGACTG
>NW_011477262.1:0-2793 GCF_000754665.1 Bison bison bison | reverse complement strand
CGTTGGACATGAGTTTGAGCAAATTCCGGGTGATGGTGAAAGAAAGAAGTCTGGTGTGCTGCAGTCCATGGGGTCACTAAGAGTCTGACATAACTTAATGACTGAAAAACGGTGACTCTTCCTGTGGCTCCAGGGCTTCTAACTGCAGTGAAGCAAGGGGACTTTATCATTCAAACGATATCCCTGATCGTTGAGGGATGTATAATGGTTCCTGGGGAGTCTCAAATATGCACATACTCATTTCCTTTACGATTCAGAACACCTGGACACAACTGAGCTTCTGAACTGAACTGAACAATTCAGAAAAGACTCCATTGAGTGTGATATTCTGAATAATCCCTGATCTTTCTAGCTCCCCACCTCTCAATTCCCGCTAGCCCTGCAAACTTTCTCTATTGTTGTCGTTCAGTTGCTCAGCCGTCTCCAACTCTTTGCGGCCCCATGGACTGCAGCACGCCAGGTCTCCCTGTCCATCACCAACTCCTGGAGTTTGCTCAAACGCATGTCCATTGAGTCGGTGATGCCATCCAACCATCTCATCCTATGTCATCCCCGTCTCCTCCCGCCTTCAATCTTTCTCAGCATCAGGGTCTTTTCCAAGGAGTCAGTTCTTCGAATCAGGTGGCCAAAGGATTGGAGCTTCAGCTTCAGCATCCATCCTTCCAATGCCTCTATTGTTAAGAATCTTTAAATGGTTATGATACTGGAACATGTTTAAGACACAGATCCTGCATGCAGAATTAAAAAGCATCTCACATTTTCCCACTGGCTTTTGCAGAGAGTTGCTAAACTCATGACAAAGCTCATACATTCACAAACGCCTTCCATCCAGTGTTGGTGATTTGCACAATCACATAGAATGGATTTTTGGCAATATGCATATAAGGCAAATAGGGATACAGTTTAGGATTGCTAGCAGGGTTAATGTCTTCTGGGCTTACCCCTGCCCTGGCCAAGGAGCCAAAGGCAAGCTTGTTGAGCACTGTTTCTGTGTAAGGAGGCTGTCTCCTCAAGGCTGGCATCGCCGACTGCTGTTTTAAATGAAACTATTTCATAACTTTTAAAAAAGCTTTTGCTTTTGTCATCCCGTGTTCTGTAAGAGTAAACATTGTTAAACTCTAAAGCAACCAGAGGCTTAGCTTTTAAAACAGGGCTGTATGGTTTAATGCTCCTGCATGTCATTCTAAAACCAACCTCTTATTTAGGAAATGTTCTGGAAAGGTCGCTCTTAAATGGTATTGTGTGTGTGTGTGTGTGTGTGTGTGTGAAGTTGCTTCAGGCATGTCCAACTCTTAGCAATGCTCCTGCATGTCATTTTAAAGCCAATTTCTTATTTAGGAAATGTTCTGGAGGAGTGTCTCTTAAATGGTATTGTGTGTGTGTGTCTGTGTGTATGTTAAGTCACCTCAAGCGTGTCCAACTGTTTGCAACACCATGGACTGCAGACAACTAGGCTCCTCTGTCCATGGGATTCTCCAGGCAAGAATACTGGAGAAGTTCTCCAGGGGATCTTCCTGACCCAGGGATGAAACCTGTATCTCTTAGGTCTCCTGCATTCGTAGGTGGATTCTTTACCACTAGCACCACCTGTTTATTTTGTAAAATGAATGTAAAATGTGTATTATATATAAATATATGGATGTATACATATATATGTATATGCATATGTTTATATATTTTTTCTGTATAAATACATATGCCCTTTATATATACATATACATGCTTCCCCCTGGAGAAGGAAATGGCAGCCCACTCCAGTATCCTTGCCTGGAAAATCTCATGGACAGAGGAGCCTGGTGGGCTACAGTCCATGAAGTCGAAGGAGTTGGACACGACTTAGCAAGTAAACCATCAAAAATAAATCTTAAAAATTAAGAAAGAAAAAAGGCTATAAAAAGGATAGATATCATTGAAACGATTTCATTTTTTTTCCTCCTTTATGAATAATAGTATTTGTCTTGCTGTTTTCTAAATGAAATTAGGCTTTCTGAGGAAAGGAAACCAATTTGTTACACACTGTTAACTGTAAAAAGTGAATAATAACTAAAGCATCTCTGAGCAGAAGAAAACCATTATCCTTGGGGGGAAAATATATATATATATTTATGTATGTATGAAACCTAGGAGGAGGGCATAGCAACCCACTCCAGTTTTCTTGCCTGGAGGATCCCAGTTGACAGAGGAGCCAGGCGGGCTGCAGTCCACAGGGTCGCACAGAATCAGACACGACTGAGTGACTAAGCCCAGCCCAGCACATGGAAGACACACTAGCTGGGGGTCCCTGAGGAATGCAGTCAGAAATGCATTTTCTGGGCACACCAGAAAATTTGTATTTTTTTACAGTGTAACTCAAGTTTCACAATACACTGTTCTGAGAAATCATATCAAAATAAAATGGACCTAGAAGTAGTACCATTTGGGATCTCTTCCAGTCTATCTTGTCAGCATAATTTAACCATCTTATTTGGAATCAGCTAATGGTGTTGGAGAACACTCTTGAGAGTCCCTTGGACCGCAAGGAGATCCAACCAGTCCATTCTGAAGGAGATGAGCCCTGAGATTTCTTTGGAGGGAATGATGCTAAAGCTGAAACTCCAGTACTTTGGCCACCTGATGTGAAGAGTTGACTCATTGGAAAAGACCGTGATGCTGGGAGGGATTGGGGGCAGGAGGAGAAGGGGACGACAGAGGATGAGATGGCTGGATGGCATCACTGACTTGATGGACGTGAGTCTGAGTGAACTCCGGGAGTTGGTGATGGACAGGGAGGCCTGGCGTGCTGTGATTCATGGG
>NW_011477261.1:18276-19309 GCF_000754665.1 Bison bison bison | reverse complement strand
TCATCTGGGAAGTTCCCACATACCTTGGAGAAACTAAGCCTGTAGGCCACAACTCCGTGTTCCAGAGTTTGGGAGTCACAACTACTGTGCACAGGCATACAGCCCATACACTGTAACAAGAGAAGGCATTAGAATGAGAAGTCTGTGCACTGCAAGTAGAGAGTAGCCCTTGCTTGCCACAAGTAGCGAAAAGCCCCTGAAGCAACAAAGACCCAGTGCAACCAAAAATAAAAAACATTTTAAAAATGTAATGTATTGGTATGAAGAAAACCAATATTATTTGAAAACTTATTAACCAGAGTCAGAGACAACACTCACAAAAATGAAAAGTAAAATAAAAACATACAAGATGTAAAGTAGACAAAGAGATGTCACAATAAACAAGACAGCAAGTAAATATATTCTTTAAGCAAAAGTAATCTTTCAGGCAAATTCCCTGGTGGTCCAGTCGTTAGGACTATGCACATACACTGGAGGGGGCACAGATTCCATCCAGGAATGGGGAACTAAGATACCACCTGCCACATGGCACAGGGAAAAACAACAACAACAACAACAAAACCAAAAAACCAGTAACTTCTGACCTTTTCTGTAAAACAGGCAACATTCTATGCCACATAACAGCACTAATAACCTCAATTTTACAAATAAAGGTAGTGGATTCACAGGGTTCCTGTACACAACTCCATGGAACATGAAAGTAAATGAGCAAAAGCAGGACTGACACCGAGACTTACAAATTCACACATGCTCTGAACCACCAGGGCCCACTTGGGCAGAACAGAGGACAAAAAGTTACAATGAACTCTAGGAGTGTAAAAAGGAAACTTCAGATCAGACACAAGAACTGATGGCTGTGTTACTCAGCCATCCCTCTTGGAAATCATTTCCAAGGTACCAACAAGATATCAATTCAGGTCCTGTCTAAGAGAGGACCTCAATATCCACTGCCCTTACAGGTTTCCTGAGTTACAATCACAGAAGATCCAAACTACATTCCTGTTACACACACCCCTGAAGGATGTGGCAAAAG
>NW_011477261.1:13144-15890 GCF_000754665.1 Bison bison bison | reverse complement strand
CATGGACGGAGGAGCCTGGTAGGCTGCAGTCCATGGGGTCGCTAAGAGTCGGATACAACTGAGCATCTTCACTTTCACTTTTCACTTTTATGCACTGGAGAAGGAAATGGCAACCCACTCCAGTGTTCTTGCCTGGAGAATCCCAGGGACGGTGGAGCCTGGTGGGCTGCCATCTATGGGGTCCCACAGAGTCGGACACAACTGAAGCGACTAAGCAGCAAGCAGCAGCAAATCCATATGCAAAAAGAATCAGTTGTGCACTTTCAAAGAGAAAAAAAAAAATTCATTTTAACCAGTTTTCTCCAGAGTCTAGAGAATATCACAGCTATCCTATGTCAAAAAACTTACCTATCCTTTCTATAGTCATAGTTTTGTAGCTAAAATACAGACCAAATAATGCTCAAATTGACTGTGAAAACAAGCGCTGATGGCCTGATAAAAATCTTGGATTGTCCCTCTGGGAAAATGGGGGTCTTGGATTGTTCAGAAGAATCTGAAGGGGTAAAGAAACTTCCTAGAGTTGGGGGCAGGAGTGGGGGAAGCTGGGCTTATCCTCCCCTCTGAGAGACACGGACAGTTAGAAGGGGACCAGCTGATGGAGAGGGAGACAGAGGGGTTGGGAGGGGTGAAAGGCCACAACAGGACAGAGAATGGCAAGAGAAAGGGCAGTGGGGGACACTACTGGAGCTGTGGGCCGGCTCAATAGAGAGCTGACTTAAAAAGTGAGGATTTGATCAGCCAATATATAATTTTGACACTGTAATATGGACAAACATCCTCACTAATCACATAATTATTTTTCCAGTAACTTCTCTAAGAGTTTTAAGTTCGCTTTCTGTACCTCATGGTAGTAGAGAGGAGGATCCAGCCTCCCATCCAGCAGGGCAGATTCTTATTCTTTCTCAAGGGGTGAGAGTCACGAACATTCAGTAACTTCTAAGGGTTCAGCCCTGTTTAATTTACGGTTCCAATTCTCACACAATCCAGAGAAGATGTCCCATGTATTAGCTAATAAGTAATAAGGTGAAACTTACCATGTGGGAATGAAAATGTCATCAATCTTAATCTCTTGAATCTTAAAGAGTGGCATTTTGTCTCACAAATCCTACTCACAGTGCCAATTAATGCCTTGCCAAAAGTTTTCACTTTCGTCTCAGGTTCCAAGGATTTGTTAAGAAAATAAGCCACTCGTTCTATACAAATAAATATTCCAGTATTTATTAGAGAATTATCTAGCTGACTTTCAATATACTAATCTAACCAGTCCATCCTAAAGGAGATCAGTCCTGGGTGTTCATTGGAACGACTGATGTTGAAGCTGAAGCTCCAGTACTTTGGCCTCCTGATTCGAAGAGCTGACTCATTTGAAAGGACCCTGATACTGGGAAAAATTGAGGGCAGGAGGAGAAGGCGAGGACAGAGGAGATGGTTGGATGGAAGCACCGACTCAATGGACATGAGTTTGGCTAAACTCCGAAAGTTGGTGATGGACAGGGAGGCCTGGAATGCTGCAGTTCATGGGGTCGCAAAGAGTCGGACATGACTGAGCAACAGAACTGAACTGAAAAGACAAGGAAATAAAAACAGCAGAGGCTACATCACCAAATTGGCTTCTGACCAGCATCTAGACTGGAACAGCCCTGGGAAGTCCCAGGACACAGCACATCTGGAGTTTCAATTGGGAAAAGGTACCAGGCAGCACGTCCACTCCATGGGTGAGGCTTTAACACAGCAGTTCGGGGTTCCTGCTTATCATCCCAGGATGTAAACCGATATCATCAATCTGTGAGCAAAATCTCACAGCAGCTCTGGTTTCATCTTAATGCTGTTTGTCTTATGAAACTTGGATGTTCCTAAGCCTGGGGCTGGGTTGTTCAGAGCCTCTTTGAACAATCTCAAGGGTTTACAACCTGAAGATTTGTGTCCAAATTTATCTATGGTGCTGCAAGCCTTGCACTCACAGCAGGCAGTCAGGGTACTCACAGTCAGGGTGTGTCCAGGCAGGTTAGAGGCAAGCACAGAGGAATGCACTGCTTTGTCTTGAAGCCTAAACAGGATTATTTATTTAATTTCCCTAACACTCTGGTGGCCTCATGGTAAAAAGTTAGCTTGCTGATGCGGGAGACATGGTTTCGATCCTTGTTCTGGGAAGACCTCACATGCCAGGGAGCAACTAAGCTGATGAAGGACAGATACTGAGCCTATAGCGAAACTACTGAAGCCCATGTGCCTAGAGCCGGTGCTCCACAACAAAAGAAGCCACCACAATGAGAAGCCATGCACCCTGCAAGCAGAGAGTAGCCCCCACTTGTCTCAAATAGAGAAATGGCCATACGGGAAATAGACCCAGTACAGCCAAAAAAAAAAAAACAACCCAAAAGGCCTTGTCTTTGTCTCTGTGGGCACTAAAGCACCACTGGAGGGTGATGAACGTTTCATACATCAATGAACAGAGCAGGAAGTTGAAGAGAAGAAAAATCTCCTGTGAGAGTTCATAAACACTAAATATCTGTTTTCTCACAGAACTCTCACACTTTGAGAGCTTCCCAAACACGATGAATGGTGTGGCTTCCTCTCTGTCCTTGTGACAGCTGACCTGGGATCACAGTGTTGATCCTTTCCCACTCACCTGATTTTCTGCTATTAATACCTCATTCTCCACAATCCAGGGATCTTTCTCGTGCTACAAAAATAGAGTTATGATTCAGGTCAGAATCAGAAATTCCTGCTCAGAAGAAATGTCATA
>NW_011477261.1:9165-11956 GCF_000754665.1 Bison bison bison | reverse complement strand
CTATCTAGATGAGTTACAGCAAGACTGCTGTCTTCAGAGAGGACAAAGTCCACAGTGGCTTTAAAAGAACACAGACTGTGATGAGGATGTCATCATCACACTCACGAGAGGTGTCTCAACACTTCATACAAACTAAGCATTAGTCTAAAGACTTTACCCATATGAACTTGTCATCAACATAACAGCAAGAGTAGAGAAAGATCTGTGTCCATCTTACTGGGGAGAAAACTCTGTCACTCTAATAAATAGCTCTGATCAAACAGTTAAGAAATGAGGCAATAGCACCTGAGCTCAGGTGGTTGGGAGAGACAACTGAACCTAAGGAATTAAAGAGTTAAGTAACAGTATAAAAGACCATCCCCAGAGAGTCCCCTGAGAATACCTGAAACAAGTTCAAGGGAGCTGAAGGGCAATGGAACAGCATGAATAGTCACTGTACAGGGTCACCCCCTCTACCCAACCCATACAATGTCAATAATCTGACTACTATTTACATTATTCATGTGATGAGGTAGAAAATATTAAAGGCCATTGAATACACACTTAAGATACAACTGCAACTGCTCTAAGCATAAACCGTATTTATGAGATGGTTTTGTAATAAAATCATGTACATCCATGCACTCATGCATGTACATGTAAACACATTATTGACTGAAAAAAGAAGACTTGTCTTTATCTTTTTCTTTCATTCAATCAAAATTTAGTGAGCATCAACTCTGTGTCCCCAACTGGGAGTACAGCAGTGAACATGACGGAGCTTACCATCCAGCAGCCAGCGAGTCAATTACATCCATAATTTTAACATCACTATTGTTATATGTGCTCTGAAACAGGCCTGGTGCTAAGGGAAGATTCAACAGAAAGTGTTGACCTACATCAAGAATCAGACAAGGTCTCTGTGAGGAGGAAACACTTAGGATTGGCAAGGTGGGAAATGGAAGAGTTTTGTAAGCAGACAGAAGAGCCTCAGTGCTGGCTCTGATGCAGGAAGATATTTACTGAACAGAAAGCCAGCCAGTGTGACTGCAAAGTAGGGAATGAAGAAAGGGTGATACCAGGTAGAGGCTGATTTCTGCAAGGCCTATAAATTGAGGATGTTATTTCAAAAGCAACTGGACATCACTTAAGAATCTGCAGGAGGAAAGTTAGAGGTTTAGGTTTGTTTTTCAGCACTCACTCTGCTATGTGAGGAGGTTGTTGTTCAGTTGGCTCAGTCATGTCAGACTCTTTGGGACTCCATGGACTGTATGTAGCCTGCCAGGCTCCTCTGTCCATGGGATTCTCCAGGCAAGAACTGGAGTGGGTGCCCATTCCCTTCTCCTATTCATGTGTATTTTGGCATCTTTGGCACATTAAAAGTGAGTCAAATGTAAGTTTGATTCAGTAAGTTTGTTAACATTCTATTTCCTTTTTACAGCTTATCTGGTTTGGTTATGCTGGGCCTTCGTTGCTGTGACCCAGCTGTCTCTACTAGTGGCTGCACTGCATGGAGTTGTGGCTGCAGTGCGCAGGCTCTCATTGCAGTGGCTTCTCTTGTTTCAGAAGACAAGCTCAAGCATGCAGGCTTCGGTAGTTAAGGATTCCGGGCTCCAGAGCACAGCCACAGCAGTTGTTGGGCATGGGCTTAGTTGCTCTGCGGCATCTTCCAGGAATTGGGATGGAACCTGTGTCCCCTACATTGGCAGACACATTGCTATCCACTTTATCACCATGGAAGTCCTCAATATTATTTTATACTATTAAGAACATAAAAAGTAGTACGAGCAGAAAAAAATACACAAAATACTTTAATGCCATCTGTATAACATATCTGTATTTAAAAATAATATGAGGGTGTCCCCAGTGATTCAGTGGTAAAGAGTCCACTGACCAATATAAGAAACACAGGTTGTTGCCTGTTCCGAGAAGATCCCACATGCTGAGGGGCAACTAAGCCTGTGAACCTCAATTTCTAAGCCAGAGCTCCAGAGCCCAGGAGGTGAAACTACTGAAGCCAGCACGCTCTAGAGCCTGGGCTGCAAGACAAGAGAAGGCACGGCAATGAGAAGTTCGCACACTGCAACTAGAGAGTGGCCAACTCATCAGAATTAGATAAAAGCCATTACAGCAATGAAGAGTCAGTATAGCAAATAAATATATTTTAAAAATAATATGTGACTTTATTCTTAATTTTAGGTATACAGTTATTAACTCAGAGTTTACTATTTTATTCCAATAATAAAACATTAAATCAAAATTAGTAAAGTTGGAGAATTCCCTGGCGGTCCAGTGGTTAAGATCCCACACTTCCACTGACGGGTTTCAGGCTGAACCACTACTCAGGGAACTAACCCCTGCAAGCTGCACTGTGCAGCCAAAAAAGAAAGAAAAAAAAATTAGCAAACTATATTTCATAGTTTAAATGAGATGATGTAATGAAACACTCTCCAGCCCTGAGGTCTTTTTTTGATCTTTCCATTCGATTCTGAAACACTAAGATTTTCAAGGAGGTCCTCATTTAGTTTTAAATGTACTATAAAAAGTGAGAACTAATTTCTCTTGGTTAGTTCCTTTTTCCAGATTTTACCACATACTCTGCATATGAACCTCTGACTCCAGGTGCAGCTTCTTTACCCTGGTTGACAGAGACCAGACAGTGCATCCAGATGGGCCCTAAGCAATCTCTGCTGCCCAACAGCACTGAGACCCCGTCTCCAACCCGTGGGTGAGAAGCCCTGTCGAGGACGGTGCTCAGGGGAGCCTCCTCACAAGGGCCAGGTTAGCGGGTCATGGGGAGATGGGATCTAAG
>NW_011477261.1:3285-8253 GCF_000754665.1 Bison bison bison | reverse complement strand
TCATGGGGTCACAAAGAGTCAGACACGACTGAGTGACTGAACTGAACTGAATGCTTAGGGTCATCACACCCCATTCCTGAGCCCCAACCACAGACGCAGGGAAGCCCTCACCATGAGGAACAGACAGTCCTCTGTGCCCACTGTCTCAGGAGGGACTCAGGACAGGCAACTCCTGCACAGAGTCCAACATGGGACTTTCCCACACTTTCCCTCAGATCACATTCCCCTCCTTGTGAGGCCTCATGCACACAGCAGCAGGGGGTACCTCCACTGACCCCACAATCCACTTCAGGTCACACAGCAGGCCCTGGTCCAGCCCCACTGAGAGCAGAGCGCCCTTCCCTCCCCCAGGGCCTAATCTCAGTCTCAGAAGTGGAGGCTAAAAGCCCTGGTGCTCAATGCAGGATCCAGATCGGAATCATCTGCAGTCTGTGCACATTCCTGGGGCGAGGCCCCACACGAGAACCTGAGGAGCATGTCTGTTGGGGGAGGGGTATGAAACATGCCCGGGCAAAAAGCCTCATGAGCTCATGTGAAGCCTGGGTTGAGCACTAGTGAAGGATTAAGCCCAGGCCACCTCCCACTTTCTTGTTTTCCAGCTTTACTGAGACTAATGAGAAGGGTTATGTATATATACCATACACCATATGATCATGTGACACTGTGAAATATTTATCACAATCTACGAACCAACACATCCATCACCTCCAAATTCCCATGTTGTGTGTGTGGTGACAACATTGATGACATACTCTCCTGACAAATTCCCAGCATGCAGTAACAGAATGGGATTAACTACGGTCAGCATGTTGCACACACCTCCCCAGGACCCACTCATTTTACAACTCAAAGTCTGTACCTTTCAACCAACATCTCCCCAACCTCCCCACCTCCCAGCCCCAGATAACCACCATCCCACTGTCTGGTACTAGTGAGTTTCACTTTTTTACATTCTACAGATAAGCGAGCACATACAATATCAGTCTTACCCTGTCTGTCCTAAATTCACTTAGCATAATATTCTCTACATTCATCCAAGCTATCCCAAGTGACAAAAATCTCCATCTTTACAGGAAGGGATAAGAAATCCTTCCTCAGTGTTCAATGCAGAGCATGAAAGTGTATCCACAGAGAGTTTACTGAGAATACCTGAAACAAGTTCAAGAAAGCTGAAGAGCAATGAAGGTGTAGAATCCCAGATCTTTTGTCAGCCAAGAAATGATGGACATTATAGACAGAGAGAAAAATATTCACAAATTAATTTACTATCTGCCTCCTTCTGAATAATAGGCAAGAGTATAATATACAGTATAATATGTAGGTATCTGGGCTTCCCCAGAGGCTCAGCAGTAAAGAATCTGCCTGCAATGGAAGTGACATGGGGCTGATATCTGCATGGGGAAGATCCCCCTGGAGGAGGGCATTGCAATCCACTCCTGTATTCTTGCCTGGAGAATTTCAGGGGCAGAGGAGCCTGAAGGGCTATGGTCTACTGGGTCGAAAAGAGGCAGACACGACTATCAGATAAATGGTTACTGTATAGGGTCACCCCCTCTCCCCACCAACCCACACAATGTCAATAATCTTACCACTATTTCCATCAGTCATGTGCTGAGGTAGAAAAAACTTAAGGCCGTGGAAAACACTTAAGATACAATTTCAACCGCTACAAAGCATAAAACGTATTTATGAGATGATGTTCTGTAATAAAACCATGGAATTACAGATCCATGCACTCACACATGCACACATAAACACACAACTGGTTGAAACAAGGAAGAGTTGTCTTTACTTTTTTCTTTCAATCAAAATTTACTGAGCGTCAACTCTGGGCCCCAAAGTGGGAATATAGCAGTGAACATGATGGAGCTTACCATCTAGCAGCCAGCCAGCCAATTACATCCATAATTTTAACATCACTATCGTTATATGTGCTCTGAAATAGGCCTGGTGCTGAGAGAAGATTTAACAGAAAGTCTTGACCTACATCAATAAATCAGACAAGGTATCCGTGAGGGAGAAACACTTGGATTGGCAAGGTGGGAAGTGGAAGACTGATGCAACCAGGGAGTACAGCCTGAGTGCTGGCTCTGAGGCAGGAAGGTATTTAGTGAACAGAAAGCCAGTCAGTCTGACTGGGACACAACAAAAAGAGCGGTGATGCCAGGTAGAGGCTGCTTTCTACAAGGTCTTTGGATTTAGGACTTTATTCCAAAAGTACCTGGAAGTCACTGAAGAATCTGCAGGAGGTAAATCAGAAATTTAGTTTTGTTTTTCAGAGCTCACTCTCCAGTGTGTGGAGGTTTTTATTGTTTAGATACTCAGTCATGTCAGACTCTTTGTGACCTCATGGTAGCCTGCTATGCTCCTCTGTTCATGGGATTTTCAGGCAAGAATACTGGAGTGGGTGGCCGTTCCCTTCTCCAAAAAGATGCCTTTGACACATTCTGGGATAATACTCCTGTCTTCTTTTATTCATGTGTATTTCAGCATCTTTAGGACATTAAAAAGCAATCAATTGCACTTCAGTAATGTGTCAGCATTCTCTGTCTTTTCTAAAGCTTATTTATTTTGGTTTTGCTGGGTCTTTGTTGCTGTGAGCACACTTTCTGTACTTACGGCTGCAATGCCCGGACTTCTCGTTGCAATGGCTTCTCTTGTTTTTGAACACATGCTCCAGAGTGTGTGGGCTTCAGGAGTTATGGCTCCTGGGCTATAGAACACAGTCAGTAGTTGTGGCACATGGGCTTAGTTGCTCTGAGGCATCTTCCTGGACCTGGGATGGAACCCGTGCACCCTACCCTGGCAGGCACATTCTTACTCACTGTACCACCAGGAAAGTCCTCGACATTATCTTATACTAGCTCAAAAAAAAAATAATAATAATAATAATAACACAAGCAGAAAATAATATACAGATTTAAAAAATAATACGAGGGCTTCCCCTGTGGTGCCTGATCCGTTAAGATCCCACATGATGAGGGGCAACTAAGCCCATGAGCCTCAATTTCTGAGCCAGAGCTCTAGAGCCCAGCAGGTGAAATTACTGAAGCCAGCGTGCTCTACAATCTGAGTTGCAAGATAAGAAAAGCCACTGTAATAAGAAACTCATACACTGCAACTAAAGAGTGGCCACCACACACCAGAACTAGATAAAAGCCACTGCAGCAATGAAGATCAGTACAGCCGATATATATTTTTTAAATATATTAAAAAAAAAAGTAATATGATTTTATCCTTAACGTAAGGGAGGTAGTTATTAACAGAATCCAATGTTTACCTTTTTACTCCATAACCAAATATTGCATGAAGATTAGGAAAGTTGGGGGAATTCCCTCTCAGTTCACTGGTTAAGATCCCACACTTCCACCACTGGGTTTCGGGTTTAATGCCTCCTCAGGGAACTGAGACCCTGCAAGCTGCATTGTATGGCCAAAAAAGAAGAAAAACTAATTAGCCAACTATATTTCATAGTTTAAAGTAGACACTGTAATGAAATACTCTCTAGACCTGAGGTCTGTTTCTGAACTTTCCATTCCATTTCCAAATATTTCAGATTTTCAAGGAGGTCCTCATTTAGTTTTAAATGCTATTTAAAAATTCAGATCTGATTTCCCCTTATTGGCCTCTTTTCCAGATTTTAGCACGTACTGTGCATGTTAATACCTCACATCTAGTGTGCAGCTTCCTTACCCTGGTTGACAGAGGGCAGACAGGGAATCCAGGTGGGCCCTAAGCAAAGCAATCCCTGCTGCCCAACAGCACTGAAACCCCATCTCCAACCCACGGATGTGAAGCCCTGCCCAGGACAGTGCCCAGGGGAGCCTCCTCACAAGGGCCAGGTCACTGGGTCATGGGGAGACGAGATCTAAGTGGAGACGACAGACCCTGAGGGAAGGCCCCAGGTGAGTGTGCATGTACAGGAGTCAGACAGGATACTCCAGAGTCAGACATGATTAGCGAGTCCAGAGAAGGCCATTTCAGGAAGGCAGTGTGAGAATCCACTGAGAATATGACCTTACCTGAGAAAGAGCCATACCTGACTCCTGTTCTCTCCTTCTTCTCCTCCTCCTCCTCTTCTGGGCTTCCTCAAGTAACATGAGTCTTCATGGGGTATCAAGAAGATGGAAAACATGCTATTTAATGTTTAGAGTCAACAAATCCCCTACCTGAGTCCCAACCACACACACAGGGAAGCCCTCACCATGAGGAACAGACAGTCCTCTGTGCCCACTGTCTCAGGAGGGACTCAGGACAGGCAACTCCTGCACAGAGTCCAACATGGGACTTTCCCACACTTTCCCTCAGATCACATTCCCCTCCTTGTGAGGCCTCATGCACACAGCAGCAGGGGGTACCTCCACTGACCCCACAATCCACTTCAGGTCACACAGCAGGCCCTGGTCCAGCCCCACTGAAAGCAGAGCGCCCTTCCCTCCCCCAGGGCCTGATCTTAGTCTCAGAAGTGGAGCTAAAAGCCCTAGTGCTCAATGCAGGATCCAGATCGGAATCATCTGCAGCCTGTGCACATCCTTGGGGTGAGGCCCCACACCAGAACTGATGAGCGTGTCTGATGGGGGAGAACCAACTAATGAAAGGGTTCAGTTTGGTTCAGTTCAGTCGCTCAGTCGTGTCCGACTCTTTGCGACCCCATGAATTGCAGCACGCCAGGCCTCCCTGACCATCACCAATTCCCAGAGTTCACCCAAACTCATGTCCATAGAGTCGGTGATGCCATCCAGACACCTCATCCTCTGTAGTCCCCTTCTCCTCCTGCCCCCAATCCCTCCCAGCATCAGTCTTTTCCAGTGAGTCAACTCTTCGCATGAGGTGGCCAAAGTATTGGAGTTTCAGCTTTAGCATTAGTCCTTCCAAAGAACACCCAGGGCTGATCTCCTTCAGAATTGACTGGTTGGATCTCCTTGCAGTCCAAGGGACTCTCAAGAGTCTTCTCCAACACCACAGTTC
>NW_011477261.1:859-1748 GCF_000754665.1 Bison bison bison | reverse complement strand
GTTTACACTTCATTTGGTTGATCTGTTTCCCTACTTCTTTCTACATGTCCCTTTCTCTGCTGTCATCTCTGCTCTCCTGCTGTGCGTGTCCTCCCTCTCTACTTCTTCCCTGCCTCCCATCCCGCCTTTCTCTGCCATCTGTTCGCATTCAAGTTGCTTTCTCTCCAACCTCCCTGGTGATCCTCCATCTCTGCCCGCCCTTCCTGCCAACTCTCTGGCACCCCCAAGTGGCTATGCTTCCTTTCAGCTCGCATTTTTCCCTCAGCTCCTCCAATCTCTAGGAGTCCCCTTTCTCTCCCAGCAGGATATTGTTGCTCTGTAAGCCAAGGTCCGAACTCTTGTATCCCCTCGCGGGCTGTCTGTGTGCACTGCGTCTCCACTGTCGCCCTCTTTGGGACCCCTGATTTACATACCCTCTCCCTTGAAGGCTATAGAAGGGGGCGGCAGAGGATGAGATGGTGAGATACCATCCCTGGACTCAACAGACATGGATTTGAGAAAACTCTGGGAGATATAGGGCTCGCAAAGAGTAGGAATGAACAACCAGACCTCCCTATGTTGCTCACCCTTAACTCTCCAGAGACCATGCTTTTCTCTGAAGTTCTCTCCTTTCCTCACCCGCTCCCTTCAAGGCTCATTCTCTTTCATGAAGCTGTCTCTTCCAAGTTTCTCACAATCCTTTTCACTGCCATCGCTTGTCCATGCTTTTCTCAATTTTCCATTTCTCTAGGAGTCGCTGTCTCTGCTTCTCCTGATCCCGCCTTCCGCCCACTATTTACAGGGTAGGAGACTGAATAAGAAAGGCCCTCCCGCAAGAGCCAAATTCCAGCGGGTGGTATTTGGGGCCGAAGAACCATGGGTGTCCCGTGGCTGGCTCAGGTCACCTCCC
>NW_011477261.1:0-655 GCF_000754665.1 Bison bison bison | reverse complement strand
AGACGTGAGTACAGAGCGCTGGGAGAGAGGGGGTCTCAGGAGCGGGGCGGGCTCTCCAGAATACCAAGACTGCGGAGAGAACGCGGCCTCTCTGGGAGAGGGGCTTCCGGCGAGGCCTCCAGGGCCCAAGAAGGAGAGGCTGAAGAACGTGGAGCGAATAAACCACCTCGCCTAATAGAATTGTATGTGGTGCAGAAAGGGTAGAGGGATCACTGAGGTCAGTAAACGGTTTTAAGCTGGAAAAAGGTGCGAAACGCAGCGTTTCAGTGTTCCAAAAGCAGGAACCGGCTTCAGTGCGGATTTTTAAACCAAAAGGCTTAAAAGGCCTTCGCCGCTTACGGAGACGTCTGAATTTGGTGCGGGTGGTGGGGCGGGAGAGGGGATGTAGAGTCAGTAGCGACCCTCAGACCCGGGGTACAAAGAAAAGGAGACTGCGAGAGGCAAGTTTGACTCCAAAGAGAGAAACTCACGCTGCGCTGGGACCTCCACTCGCCGCTCTCCGCTTCCGCGTGGGTCACGGTGCGCGCAACAGCAGACAAATAGCTGAACGGCCTGCAGGCGGGGCCCTGCCGTCAGTGGGTGGGTGGTGGAGAGAAGCCGGACCAGCATAGGGCCTTTGAAAGGTGAGGCGGAACTCGCTGCCCGGAGGGGCGGG
>NW_011477260.1:13887-14596 GCF_000754665.1 Bison bison bison | reverse complement strand
ACTGCGGATAAGATTGGGCGATAGGGTGGGCAATGGGGATGGAGCTCTTTGGCTGAGGGTGGCCTGCAGACTCTAAGGGCTGCAAAAGACAAAGACCCTGGTACTTAGACAAAGGCATGGACATGCACTCCGGGAATGGGGCCACACCTCAAGACCTGATGCTTCCTTTCCCCTCCTTTCCTGGATCCAGAACACTCCTCTCAGAAATCAATTCCCACAACCCCCAAATGCAGTCAAACCCTCCCATCTAGGATCCCAGACTCTCTCCTTGCTCATCCCATCATCCTCAACTCCCAGCCCTTACCCTAATGGATCTCTCGTCTTTCGGGACTAGTCTCCCTACCCTCTGGTTCCCTATCCCATCCCCTCTCCGCGTAGACCTACTCTGCCTTCCCATCTGAGGACCACAACTCTTCCTTCTGACCACCCATTTTTACCCCTAACACCATCTTTTCTCTTCTCTCCCAGTACCTCAAAACCCTTCGCTCTGAAATCCACCCTTACTCCTACCCTGGGACCCCGGTCTTCCCCTCCCCTTTTGAAAATACCATGACCCTCAGACACCGAGCCCCGATCCTCCCGGTTGAGACTACCAAACCCTTCTAACGAGGTCCCCAGCCTCTCCACTCTGTGACCCTCTTCTTCCCCTCACAGATCCCTGACCCTTCTCCCCTAGGAAACCCACCATCTTCTTTCTGGGGCCTTCCTA
>NW_011477260.1:9194-10412 GCF_000754665.1 Bison bison bison | reverse complement strand
CTGGACTTGAGGAAGCTTTGAAGGCATAGGGTGTGTGTTGGGGCGGGGACACTAGCCAATGAGAGGGGAGTAATGAGGCTCCTCCTAGGTTTGAAATGGGGCAAGAGTGTCTGGAGACAAAGCCCCCAAGATGGAAGCCCATGGGCAGAGTGCTACTCTAGTGACAGGAGGAATGGGGAGGGGTGAGAGAAGGCCTGTGGCCACCACTTTGTGGAGGAAGAAACAGGCAAAAGATGTGAACACAAACTTTACCAAAGAACATATACAGATGGCAAATAAGCATGTGAACCCTGCTTAATATGATTAGTCTTTAAGTAATACAAGTTAAAATCATGGCAAAATGCCACTACACACATATTAGCATGGCCAAAGTTAATTAAATGTCTGACCATACCAACTGTATGTGAAGTTGTCCAGGAAATGGAACTCTCATATACTGCTTCCAGGTTCAATACTTGTTCAGGGAACTAAGATGCCACGTGGGGCAAGAAAAAAAATCGAGCACCCCTCTTAGCTGTAGCCATTCCTGAAAATAATCCTTTTGCCCCTTTTAGCATCACTTGGTTCATGGATGTAGGTCAGTCCCTCTAACAACCCCACCCAATTCTTATTAATTTAAGCAAATCTTTCTTTTCTTTAGGAGATTGTGGGTTAATTGACATAAAATTTGATAGGTTTTGAACCTGTGACAAAACCAGTTTCAATTTGCTCAACATGCAGCAAGTCAAATGATGAGACACCAAGATCTGCAGCAGAGAAAGGAAAGTGCCTCCCAAAAGGCACAGGGCTTGAGATATTTATGAAATAAAGAAGCAGAGTTGTCTTTGACCCAGGAAAAAGTGATTAGAGGTAGGGAAAAGGTGACCTAACAGGTGTTCTGTGCAGGTGTATGAGTTTTATGCTGCTTCAGGGGATGCATGTGCAAAAATGGAGGTGCACCATGATCTGAAGGTGGACCATGTGATGTGCAAAGGTTATTCATCATACCCCTGTGCAGGCCCAGTTTGGGGTTGGCTAACCAATCTTAGCCAGTTTGAACTGGACAAGATCTAACTCCAAGTTCCTGAAAAACAACACAAAGCCCTCATTATTATAGCAACCCATATGTCAGAGGTGTGGTGACACCTATAGATAATAGGGAGTGGTGAAGGAGTCAAAAAATAAGTAAGGCAAGTTTGGTCAGTGAAGGCAGGTTATAAAGCAGAGCGATCTTTAACA
>NW_011477260.1:4693-6086 GCF_000754665.1 Bison bison bison | reverse complement strand
GGATTATTAGTTACTCCCCTTGGTGGGTGGCCTTCCAGGGGCGTGGTCGGAGTGCAGCCTGGTTCCGAGGGGGCGGGCCCAGGATTATTAGTTACTCCCCTTGGTGGGAGGGCTTCCCTGGTGGCTCAGAGGGTAAAGCGTCTACCCGCAATGCAGGAGACCTAGGTTCGCTCCCGGGTCAGGAAGATCCCCTGGAGAAGGAAATGGCTAACCCACTCCAGTACTCTTTCATGGAAAGTTCCAGGGTCGGAGGGGCCTGGTAGGCTACAGTCCATGGCATCGCAAAGAATCGTACACGAGTGAGCAACTTCACTTTTCTTGGTGGGACCAATGAGTGTGAATATGGAGGCCCGCGCTCGGCTGTGATTGGAGGGTGCTGGTTTTAGCCTAGAATATTCCTCTAGGAGGTGACATAGAGAGGGTTATTGGAGTAGTTGAACGCTGTAAGATTAGCTGTGGGTGCGGAGCTTGATATTTACTTACGTCAGCGGGGTTTCAAGTGGTATTTCTGAGGAGGCCAGGCCTGGAGAGGGTTGGGGGCGGGCAGTGGCTGAGGGGCAGGCCTGAAATGTTAGTCAAGGGGGCGGAGTCTATAAACGCACTGGGAGTGTGGCTGGAATTGTCAGGAATAATAGGTTGAGGTTTTATAGCCTAGTTGGTCTTCTCTTGTAGCTCAGTGGGTAAAGAATCTGCCTGCAATTCAGGAGACCCGGGTTCAATTCCTGGGTGGGATGATCTCCTGGAGTAGGAAATGGCAACCCATCTAGTATTCTTGCCAAATCCCGTGGACAGAGGAAGTGTGGAGGGCTATAGTGCATGGGGTAGCTATAGTACATGAGTCGGAGACTTAATGACTAAAACCCGGCTAATTAGAGAGCAGGACCTGGAATTCTGTAGAAGCACGGTGTAGGGTGGGCCTAAGGGTTTAAAATGAGGGGCAAAATCTGTGTTTTATTTGAGGGAGGTAGGATTGCTTGAATATTTGTTGCTAGGGTTGTTAGCTAAGGTGGGATCAGGATGGTTATTCGGGTGGGTGGAGCCTGGATGATTACTTGAGGGTCTCGGCTTACATACTAAGAGTGGTGAAACCCGGATGTGAATTCAAAGAGAAGCTGCTAGAATGTTTATACAGGGCGAGAGCCCTATCCAGTTTCACAGGACCATCATTAAAGACTTTCTTTAGCAATGTGGGAGACCTGGGTTTGATTCCAGAAAGATCCCCTGGAGAAGGGAATGGCTATCCACTGCTGTATTCTTGTCTGGAAAATCCCATGGACAGAGGAGCCTGGCCAGCTACAGTCCATGGGGTCGCAAAGAGTCAGACAGGACTGCACGACTAACACTAGTCTCTTTTATTCTTTAGCCCTTAGAATACCAGAAGGACAATGACATC
>NW_011477260.1:0-540 GCF_000754665.1 Bison bison bison | reverse complement strand
TCTGTCAGATCTCTCCACCATGACCCGCCCATCTTGGGTTGCCCCACGGGCATGGCTTAGTTTCATTGAGTTAGACCAAGGCTGTGGTCCTAGTGTGATTAGATTGACTAGTTTTCGTGTGAGTATGGTTTCAGTGTGTTTGCCCTCTGATGCCCTCTTGCAACACCTACCGTCTTACTCGGGTTTCTCTTACCTTGGACGTGGGGTATCTCTTCACGGCTGCTCCAGCAAAGCGCAGCCATTGCTCCTTACCTTGGACGAGGGGTGTCTCCTCACCGCCGCCCTTCCTGACACACATGCCAAGGAGCAACTAAAGCTCTTGAGCCACAACTACTGAGCCCAAGTGCTGCAACTACTGAAGCCCCTGTGTCTAGAGCCTGTGCACCGCAGTGAAAGAAGCTATCCCAGTAACAAGTATGTGCACTGCAAGGAAGAATAGCCCCCGCTCACTGCAACTAGAGAAAGTCAGTGAGCAGCAATGAAGACCCAGTGGAACCAAAAAAAGAAGACTGCTTGTCATATTATTGGGGTTACCTTGTA
>NW_011477259.1:9766-10596 GCF_000754665.1 Bison bison bison | reverse complement strand
AGTTTATTTTCCTAGTTTTTTTACCATCCTTAATTCCATGTTATATAAAAGTTAGACTACCAACTTTTTCAAAGTAAATGGGGTCTGTTTTAGACCTCCTTCATAGGAAATCTTTTTCATGACTCATTGGTGAGATGACAGTTTTATTCTGGTAGGGCAATCATTACCAATAAACTCTATTACAACGAAGGTATAGCTTTCTCCCAGTGAATGAAATCTCTACTAATGTATAAGAAGAGATGAAGAATCTCTACTAATGTGTGTATATATATATACACGTACACACACATATGGATAATCATTTTTAAAAGTCATCTTTAAAGAAGACACTTTTGAATATAATTTTCTCCACCTTTGGTGGTATTCACATTGAAAGCTCCCTAAGGCCTGTAGCTGTCCCTACTCCTCTTCTCAGAACCCTACATATAATTGTGATTACTCTGGTGGAGTGAATAGGAAGCCATAGGACTGATAAGGAGGAAACTCTAACTTTGTGCTTTTGAGGACCAAAGCAATGCTTTAAGAGAAAGTAATGATCTCTTTAACCTCTTCAGAGTGTTCTGTGATTCATAAACTCTGATTTGCATAATTGGAAATGTCTAGAGTATGGTTTTCACATTAAAGCATATGGCAGTTGGGAGATGGAAGAGTGACTAAGGTCATGAGCTCTGTAGCCCCACTGCCTGAGTGTCAGTCCTGACTCTATCACCTACCAACGTCACAACTTTGGCCAAACTACATAACTGCTGTGTACATTGGTTTTCCCATTGGTAAAATGAATTATAATTGTACTTAATTCATACTGTTGTTATAAAGTTTAAAACATGTAA
>NW_011477259.1:3727-7348 GCF_000754665.1 Bison bison bison | reverse complement strand
ATAAATAATTCAAAATAGCTTTTCTAAGGAAGGTCAATGAGCTACAATAAAACAGAAATTTTAGGAAAATCAGGAAAATAATATGCAGACAAAATGAGGAGTAAACAGATCTGGAAATCTCAAAAAAAGAACCAAACATTTTCTGGTGCTTATGAATACAATGAATGAAGTGAAAACTGAAATAGAGCGTATTAAACACAGAATGGATCAAGCAGAAGAAATAGTCTGAATTAAATTTTGGTCAAAGGGTACACATTTCTGCTTACAAGATGAGTATGTTCTGGATATCTAATGTATATAGTGATTATAGTGAACAAGATTGTGTTATATATTTGAAAATTACGAAGAAAGTAGATCTTAAATATTTTGAAGTTATCGAGTCAGAGGAGAAAGAAGAAAAATGAAAAAGAGTGAAGAAAGCCTATATGATCTATGGGATGCTATCAGCAGAAACCTTAAAGGCTAATAGAGGGTAGAATGATATTTTTCAAGTTCTGAAAGAAACAAATAACTGCGAACCAAGAATACTTCGTCCAGCAAAGTTGTCCTGGAAATGGACAGATGAGCACTTTCCCAGGCAAACAAAAGTTGAGGGAGTCCATCACCACTAGACCTGTCTTCCAAGAAATGCTGAGAAAAGTTCTTCAACCTGAAATGAAAGGATGCTAATTAGTATTATGGAAACATGAAATGGATCCACATGAATGGATGAAGAAGACAAGGCACATGTAGTCAATGGAAAGAAGGGAATCCTACCATTTGTGACAACACGGCTGGACCTTGAGGATATCATGCTGAGTGAAAGAAGTTCGAGAAAGACAAATACTGTATGATCTCACTGATATGTGGACTCTTCAAAAGCCAAACTTGTAGCTGCAGAAAGTAGAATGGCGGTAGCCAGAGGGATGGCAAAAAATAGGGTGATTTTGGTCAAAGGGTACAAATTCCTACTTACAAGATGAACATGTTCTGGATATCTAGTGTATATAGTGATTATAGTGAAGAAAATTGTGTCATATATGTGAAAGTTGCTAAGAAAGTAGATCTTAAATATTTTCACTCTGTCTGAAATGGTAATTATGTGTGGTGATGAACTCTAATGTGATAATCATTTTGCAATATATACATGTATCCAATCAACACATACACCTTAAACTTACACAGTGTTCAGTATCAATTATGTCTCAGTAGAGCTGGGGCTGGTTGCAGGGGTGGGAGGGGGCCACAAATGGAATCATGGTCTTAAAGGGCTCGGGATTCAGCCAGTGTAATTCAGGAATCTGCCTGAAAGCTTCTCTTTCCAAAATTAGTATTGGTGACTACTGTAACCACTACTTAAATAGTAAAACAGTTGAGTTAGGAGAATAGATACACATATATGTATGGCCGAGCCCTTTGCTGTCCACCTGAAACTGTCACAGCATTGTTATTCAGCTCTACTCCAATACAAAATAAAAAGTTTTTTAAAAAATTGATTGACATTGGGCACTTCAAAGAAACCTCCCACTGTCTATCATAATTGCCAAATTATTAGGTTGGCCAAAAGCTTCATTTGGGTTTTTTGTAATGTCATATGGAAAAGCCTGAAAGAGCTTTTTGGTCAACCCAGTATTATCTTGAAGGCAGTCAAATGAGTAACATTACTGCAAAATGAAACCATCTTGTGGGAGTCACATTACTGTGGTTTTGACTACGAGAAAACTACCTTGTTTTATTTTTTAATTCCAAAATTTCTACACTTAGCTATATTTTTTCCCAAAGAAAAGGGCGTGACTAAAATGATTCCTTTTACTTGAATTTATTTATTTATTTTTTTACTTGTATTTAAATTTAACACTTTCTGTTTGGGACTAAATTTCTTTTCAACAATTATATGTTGGAAATTGGTATCCTCTAGTATTTTCTTTTTAGTTCATATGTGCTTTTAAAATGGAGAAGTAGATTAATTATCAAAAGCAGGCCTTGTTTGGGGTTTTTTTTTTTTCTACATCACTGGTATGCCTGTGAAATTGCCATAAAAACAAATATTGAAATTGCACACCTGCAGTTACAAATAAACTAACAAATATGAGACCCCTAAACACAGTACCTAATAAAGTTTTAGGTGTGTCTTTCAGATATATCAGGTTAATATTATGTCATCTTTTCAGTTATTAGAAGTTTGAAATGAGTTTTATGTCTACTACTTATAAATCTATACCTGTTAGATATGGAAAATAAATATAATAAAATATTTCCTCAGAATTTTTTCACAAGTTTGATCTTACAACTAAGCAAAAGTCAAGAATTATTTATCTCCATTTTCAGTACTTAGGCTTTAAGAATTATAACTATAGGATTGGACAAAAGAGCAACTAAAATATATAAGTATTTTTGTGAGAGTTTTTGGACATTGGCTTGAGGCAGACAGCCTGAACACCAAACAATGTGACATATTTCAGTAAGTGAAACAGTGCTTTTAAACTAATCATTTCAATATTTATTTCACAGTACTTTCAAGGTTTTTTTTTTAATTTGTTTATTTTAGAATTTCTCCTTCGTAGAAATCAAAGAGCCCTTCTCTGACTAGGAAAAAATGATATTTTGCATTTTAACAAAACGTAATGTTAAATTTAGGATAAGTTTACATATTTATTTATAGGTGCAATCTATTTTTAAGCCTGGAAAACTCTACTGACTTAAGCTAGAAAATCTTATTCTGAAATGGTGGCATTAGTAAAATCCTTAGTTTCCTTCCCTTAGCCTCAATCATTCCAGTGATCCAAAACACCTGATTTTGCTTATTTCATGATTAAAGTGTGATAGTTGTGACAAGGTAAACCACTAATGGTTGTCTGAGGAGGCCTTACAAATAGTTGTGAAGAGAAGAGAAGTGAAAAGCAAAGGAAAAAAGGATTAATATACCCATTTGAATGCAGAGTTCCAAATAACAGCGAGGAGAGATAAGAAAGCCTTCCTCAGTGATCAGTGCAAAGAAATAGAGGAAAACAATAGACTGGGAAAGACTAGAGATGTCTTGAAGAAAATCAGAGACACCAAGGGAACATTTCATGCAAAGATGGGCTCAAAAGGGCAGAAATGGTATGGATGAAACAGAAGCGGAGTTTGTCGGGCGTTTGGCGGGAGCAATTGTTAGTGGGTGTCACTGTCATGTCTGGTCGTGGCAAGCAAGGCGGCAAGGCCCACGCCAAGAAAAAAAAAAGAAAAAAGAAACAGAAGCAAAAAATATTAAGAAGACATGGCAAGAATATACAGAAGATCTATACAAAAAAGATCTTCATGACCCAGATACCCACGATGGTGTGATCACACACCTAGAGCCAGACATTGTGGAATGCAAAGTCAAGTGGGCCTTAGGAAGCATCACTAAGAACAAAGCTAGTGGAAGTGATGGAATTCCAGTTGAGCTATTTCAAATCCTGAAAGATGATGCTGTGAAAGTGCTGCACTCAATATGCCAGCAAATTTGGAAAACTTAGCAGTGGCCACAGGACTGGAAAAGGTCGGTTTTCATTTCAATCCCAAAGAAGGGCAATGCCAAGAATGCTCAAACTACCGCACAATTGCACTCATCTCACATGCTAGTAAAGTAATGCTCAAAATTCTCCAAGCCAGGCTTCA
>NW_011477259.1:0-1230 GCF_000754665.1 Bison bison bison | reverse complement strand
AGGTATATATATATATATGTATATATATACACACACACACACACACATACATATACACACACAGGAGATGATCTTTCTTTGGAGATACGTCATCAGGCATAGGAATCAAGATAATGCACTTAGCAAGAATAATGGATTGCAGTAACTCTTAACCTGTTTGTTTCTGAGAGGAACCATAATTTACCCTCCCTCTGGTGGGGACTCTTTCCCAAGATGCTTTGGCCCCATTTTGTCCTCTCCTAAATCCCGGGCTTCTCGAGAAACCTTGAATGTGGGAAACTTTTAGAATAAACTATCCTCAGAGTAGACAGAATTGTTTCCCCAGTCATGGATGTAGCTGCCTGAGGCCCTCAAGAGGTTGACTCTTTTCTTTATTAAGGACTATATTCTTTATCTGTTCACTCACGTTTTGGGCCCTTATCCTTAACTGCCTAACTCTTCACTTTATAAAGGTAATCAAGTGGGATATTTCCTTCTAAATTTCAAAACGTTCTCTCAGCGCACTACTACTCAATGAGTGTCCCGTAGACCAAGACATGGTACATGATCAGAATGCTGAGAAATCTCAGTATGAAGTTTGGCTTTCTTAAACCTTCCTTCTTCCTTCTCCAGCCTCTAACACCAGGAAGCTTACCAAATATTTAGTTGTGAGAACGTCATCATTTCTAAGCATCACTATTAGAGTGTAGAACAGTAGATGGCAAAAGCTGTTTGTCCCCTTTGCGACCAGTGATTTTCTACTGACTGGCAGATTCTGTTATAAGGAGATTGAATTTTCCTTTAAAGTGACAACCCACTTATATAGGGGTAAATGCAACCACAGCAAGAGTGTTGGGACATGTTCCTAAGTGCAAAATCTGTAGGGCAACCATGTGGCCTTCTATCCCCAGACTCTTGTTTGATGGTAACAATTTGGTCCACAATCCTACAGCAGCTGTTCTCAGCTTGGGCTCACTTCTTACCTCTCAGCGATCCAACTGCAGTCACTTACTATACCAACTGCTAGCAATTATTTAATTTTATCTCAAGAAACCTAGTTTACTTCTTGGTAGCTTTGGTAAAACTAATTCATTGAATACTTGTTGTATGTTAGGTACTGTCCTAACACTTTACATTTCATTGAATTCTTATAAGTAGTTGCCATCTGTTTTACAGATACAGTCCTAGAGAGATAAACATATCTAAAATCATACAGTTAATGGTAGAACTGAGTCTATCTAACACCAAAAA
>NW_011477258.1:9393-10608 GCF_000754665.1 Bison bison bison | reverse complement strand
CCAAGAGGAAGGAATGGAGGGGAAGGGGGCGGGGCTGTCTGCTGTCAATCATCCCCCTACCTTGGGCAGCCAGTCGTCTTTCCCACTTTCAGGCACCTCCACCCATAACATTCCCACGCATCTCCACAGGCCCACAGACCTATACACTAAGACACTTCCTTAAACCACTAAAAACTGTTACAAATACACAGATTAAGGCATACAATTCCCACAGAGACAAATGGGCCCCAAAGTATCCTTGCACACTTGCTCAAATGCATACCAGTTACTCTAATTGATTGTACACTAAGCTCTTGGGGTGGTGGTGGTAGTGGTGGTTTCTGGAGTTGTAAACCTACCCTTACTTGAGTGGAACCTAAGGATAAGTGGGTGCGCTTGAAACAAGTCCAAAGCCCCGAAAGACTGTAAAGTGGTAAATTCTAGGGTCTAAAATAATAACTGTTCTGAAGAATTCCTCCAAGGAATTCACATAAAGCATTTTCTGGGCCTGTTGGTGCTTTTAAAAATCTATATATCATAGTTACCAAAGTAACGTTCAAGTCTCATTGTATTTGGGAGACCAATTCAACTTCCATTAACATCATACAAATATTTCCAATTAGGCATTCATGTTAGTGTTAAGGAAAATTGCACTACAGTTATTTAATTCCCTGCCTTACATCTCTCTGAAAAACAATTGCAATGAGTCAATAACTTTTATGTTAGTCAATATAAGATGTATATATTAATTATGGCATTCAATGTAGCTAAATAAAAAGATATAACTTTATTAAACATCCAACCACATAATTACTAATATCTACTGAGCGCCCTCAAATCTTATATGTATATAACATGCATAAAGTCTTCATATACATATACTTATGTTGATTTTAATTCTTCAGTTGTAAGCA
Source organism: Bison bison bison (assembly GCF_000754665.1). Classification (NCBI taxonomy): domain Eukaryota; kingdom Metazoa; phylum Chordata; class Mammalia; order Artiodactyla; family Bovidae; genus Bison; species Bison bison. The sequence goes on along the minus strand of NW_011477258.1, from coordinate 9,715 downwards.
TATATTTAATTATATAAATATATTTATATATTTCTCATATTTGCACATTTTCTGTTGTATATAGAAACTCTGTCCTGCGAGCAGGTGGAAAGCAAACAACCCCGGAAGCCCCCAGAGCAGCGACCAAAATTTGTTTCTAATCATTAACAATAAAAAGGAGCGTTTCTCTGAGATCCCTCCGCTACAAAAAATAGTCCCAGCTCAGGTCTATTTGCAATTGACTTCGGGGCTCACATCACTGAGAGTGGAACTGGGCAGGGAAAAGGAGTATCAACTTAAGGTGCCACTGAACGAACAGAAAACTTTCCCGGTGGGACTCGGG
>NW_011477258.1:4384-6113 GCF_000754665.1 Bison bison bison | reverse complement strand
TTTTTATTTTTTATTAAAAATTTTTTAAAATATAAATTTATTAATTATAATTGGAGGTTAATTACTTTACAATATTGTATTTTTTTAATAAAGGGAGACACGGGAAGTGAAATGGAAAATATAATGGGGATTACATCTCTTCCTGCTGATATTAGGAGAAGCATCATGGTATAATGAAAACAGCTCTGGGCCTAGAATAAAAAGTTCAGAGTTTGATCTCTATATGTATGTCTATTTATAGAGAGGTAATTTAAAAGTACTCTAGAAGCAATTGCTTGTTGCAGATTATATGATTATATATAATTGCATATATAGAAAGTTAGATTTATAAAACAAGTGTAATTTGTGGTAGGTGATTATTTTGAAGAAAAACTTGCCTTATACTTTCAATTAGTTTTCATAATAATTTTAAATATACTGAAATTTTCAGTAGCATGTATGTCTGTCGTGATAAAACAGAGTATGTATGTGGTAGCACAGTTTGCTTAAGTCTTGTGCATATATTTATATATTGTATCTGTCCTGTGTGTAAAAGTATATAACTTTTTTCCTATGTTTTTACTTGGCTTTTTGAAGTTAGTTTATGCAACACATGAGACTCTATCTTGAGTTAACATTGATAACTTAGTCAAGGTTGTATCTGCCAGGTTTACGCACTGTAAGTTCACCAGTTTTTCCCTTTGTAATTACAAAACAACCAGACTTTGAGACTGTATGGGGCAATATTGTAAGACAGTGTACGTGTCTTGCCTTTCTTTTTTTTTTAATATAAATTTATTTATTTTAATTGGAGGCTAATTACTTTACAATATTGTATTGGTTTTGCCATACATCAACCCGTGGTGGATTCATGTCTTGCCTTTCATCATAGTTTGATCCACTGTTTTAGCATCTGTTAAGGATTCTAACCTGAGCAATTACTGCTGTGATATTTGCCAAATAGTAATCTTAAGTTTTCAAAATTTTCTGTATTTATTTATTGAATTCTAATGTAGCAAAGAACTTTACGTTCTTTGATATTTGTTTTTATCTATTATTCAGTAATTTGTTCATAGTAATATAGACTATGGATGCTTGTTTTATTCTATGAACTTTAATGAATTATGCTATTTTTACTATTTTTTTTGAAATTACCCTAGATTTGGCCAGTAGATGCCCCTTCCAGTTGGCTCTGGTGTCCTTTCAATGTGTGCCTATCATTTTTTGAGCGCTCTTGTACATTCTGGTAGCACAAGGTATTCCCAACTCAATTTCTACCTCCACTGCCCCAACCCTGGAATGAGCTATTTTTTCCAAGAAGCTCTGATTCTTGGAAGCTCTGTTGATTAATGGTATTTAGAGATCTGGGTATTTGGAAATCTGGGTACTTGGCATGCTCATTGCTACTGGAGTGTCATTGCTTCTACGCCTTCTCAGCAGACAGAACTAGGGAATAGATGTATGTATACATAGTCACATACCCACTTCTGTATTCCTTACAGAACTGTTAATTTGCACTGATACCTCTCATTCCAGTACAAGACCACAGAATAAACATACCTCTTTGATGCTGCGTTATCTTACTGCTTTCTGGTACCTCTCCTCAGTCAATCTCTTAAAGACAGTCTTTAAGAGATTGCTGTCTGGAGTCAGATCTAGAATCTGATTGGAGGATGTGTGACCTTTTGACAAGCAGTAACTTCTGAGCTTTAATGTCTTCATTAGCAAAAGGGAGCCAGTGGTACACGAA
>NW_011477258.1:0-1062 GCF_000754665.1 Bison bison bison | reverse complement strand
ATGACCTTACACAATTTTGTAAGGCAATTATCCTCCAGTAAATAAAAAGAGTGGGACACTAGTGAAAAATTGTTTTGTGTATTCTGTGTTTTGACCTCTCCAGGACTTTGCTAAAGAAGGAGAGTCCTTCTCTTTCCATAATCTAATTGATATAGTGAAACATTTCTGTATATGAAAGATATAATTGTACCTGTTTGTATCAGATAGGTTGTTTTCTGTTGCAAGTAGTAGAAAACTGATTCAACTGCCTTAACAACAGAGAAAACTTTTAGCTCACGTAACAAGAAGTTTGGAGGTAGAGTACCTCTAAGGTTAATTAATTCAGTCAAATAGTGACCCTGGCTCTTTCCACTTTCTGCTCTGCCATACTCTGCCTATCAGTTTACTGTCTCAGATTAGTGCCCCTCATACTTGCAAGATTGCTGCTGCAGTTCCAGGGATCACGTGCAGATGCCACAATGCCCAATAGAAGAAGAGTATGAACTGTTCTTTTGTGTTCCTTTTAATCAACAATGAAAATTTTCTCAGGAGTCCCACACCCTCACCCTTACATCTGATTGGTTTGAACTGTGTTACATGTATATGGTTAGACCAGTACATTGGCAAGTGGAATAGAACCATAAAGGTAGGTTAGATAAGTGACTTACAACCCCCACCTTTCCCCTGATCACATTGCTGCCTTGAAAAGCCAGAGAGTGGGAAAATTTGAATAAAATCAGTATTATTTTAGGAAGGAGGAAACAGTTCCTGCTTTATAACCTCATGAGTTTGTCATCAAGATCAGTTCACTAAAAGATATGTAATAATTTGATGTATATGTTAAATGTAAGATATATTTCTTAATAGGAAAAGTAACATTTTATGGAGTTGTGCAAATGAAAGATGTTGGCTATTTACATAACTATAGATATTTTAGTGTTGAAGGGATGTTAGGGATCCTTTTGGTCAACGGTTCTCAAAGTATGGTCTGTGGACACTTGAGATTCCTAAGATCCTATCAGGAGGAACATGAGGACTATTTGAACAGTAATTTGAAGACTGTTTTGCCTTTTTCACTGTGTT
>NW_011477257.1:18925-20259 GCF_000754665.1 Bison bison bison | reverse complement strand
AGGTTCTATGTGCACACTGCACAGAGACATGAGTGAAAGTGGCCAGGTTACATAAAAGACTAATGCAGTAATCCAGGCAAGAGGTGGTGCTTTGGACAAGGGTGGTGGCAGTGGGTGTGGTGAGAAGCATCTGATTCTATAAGTAATATAAACATACATTCAATAGGATTTCTTGATAAATTGGATTTGAGGTCTGAGAGAAAAGTCAAACACAGTCCCAAGGTTTTGTAGCTGAGTAACTGGACAGACAGAACTGCCATTAACTCAGGTGGGAAGACTATGGGTTAAAAAGGTTGTAGGAGATGAGGGTGGGTAGAGATAAGGCACTCAGTTTTGAATGAATGTTTGTGATGTCTGTAAGAACACAAGGTGGAGATGTCAAGCAAGCAATGAAATGATCATGTCTCTGAACTTCTGACTTATCACTAAAATTAGGTAATAATTATGTGAGAACCAGAGCTAGCATATGGAATGAACCTTGCCCATAGCAGGGAACAGAGTGAATGGTATCAACCATTACTACCCACCAAATATACACTAATGTTGGAAGGGGTGACTAAGATGAAAAAGGCAAGGGGCAGTTCACTGTAGTCATAATCATGGTACAAACCAAACCACCATCATCTTGTGGCATAGCACAAGAAACATTTATATGGCTGACTGTCAGTTGGTCTAGGCTGGGCTCACCCATGTCTGCTGCCAGCTGGAAATTCAATTGATTTAGGCTGGTGTCCACAGGGAATGTCCTTTTCATCATGGGGACTGGAATGCAAAAGTAGGAAGTCAAGAGATACCTGGAGTAACAGGAATGTTTAGCCTTGGAGTACAAAATGAAGCAGGGCAAAGGCTAACAGTTTTCCCAAGAGAACACAATGGTCATAGCAAATACCCTCTTCCAACAACACGAGAGAAGACTCTACACCAGACATCACCAGATGATCAATATCAAAATACAAGTAATATATTCTTTGCAGCCAAAGATTGAGAAGCTCTATACAGTCAGCAAAAACAAGACCAAGAGCTGACTGTGGCTCAGATCATGAACGCTTTATTGCAAAATTCAGACTTAAATTAAAGAAAGTAGGGAAAACCACTAGACCATTCAGGTATGACCTAAATCAAATCCCTTATGATTATACAGTGTAAGTTAGAAATAGATTCAAGGGATTAGATCTGATAGAGTGCCTGAAGAACTATGGCAGGAGCTTTGTAACACTGTACAGGAGGCAGTGATAAAAACCATCCCCAAGAAAAAGAAATACAAAATGGCAAAATGGTTGTCTGAGGAGACCTTACAAATAACTGAGGAAAGAAGGGAAGCAAAAGGCAAAGAA
>NW_011477257.1:13704-15575 GCF_000754665.1 Bison bison bison | reverse complement strand
GCAGGAGATCTGACCACTACTGTCTAGAAGCTGCCTCTCTCATTCTTCCATCCATTCATTCATTTATTCTCCCATTTATCCTCCCTTCTTCTGTCTGTCTCTGTCTCTCTACCCCTCACTCCACACACCCCCAGTTTCTAGGTTCCAGTGACAGCTCCCACCCCGTTCTCATTCAGGCCACAGTGGTGTCACCTCCTGATATAGCTTGCCCAGATTCACTGCACTTTCTCTCCTGATTTCTATTCCCACATATAAAGTTCTCTCATTACGTTATCTTCAAATTATTTAATCTCCAAGTGTTGCATCTGGTTCTGGCTGACACTCCAATATAGCCCCCCCTTTTTTTTTCAATTTGTTAAGTAATAATCTATAAAAATGAATAACTAATGAGAACATACTGTATAGCTCAGGGCTCTGTGGTGATCAGAGTGGGAAGTAAATTAAAAAAGGGGGGGGATATATGTACATATAGCTGATATTCTTTGATATACAGTAGAAACTAGCACAACATTCTGAAGCAACTATACCTCAATAAAAATTAATTAGAAAAATAAAAGGGTATTGGGCTGAGCAGGAACGAGAAGAATGATCAGCAGGTTTGCAGATGGCCTGGTGTCCAGGGAAGACAAAGGGCTTTTGAAGACTGAACCACCTTCACAGCCCAGCTCCATCTTTTATACCTGAGACATGTTTATTGTTAATTAATGGGGCCATTTTAAACAGTGAATTCACCAATTATAAACAAAAGAATAAATTAGAAAAATAAAAATGTAAAACTAAAAAGATAAATAAATATTAGTTTGATTCTATTCTTTTAACAAAGTACAATTACTGTGTTCCAGACACTGCTAGGTTCTGGGGACACTAAGATCTAAAATACAGCCCTGCTTTCAAGAAGTTCACAATCTAGGATACCAGTACTTTTGCTATTTTAGAGGAATTGACAAAGAAAAGGTATTTACTCTACACACAGTTACAGAAAGCTTCCCAATCAGGCAATGTCTGAGCAGGACCTGAAAAGGATGACTGGGAGTTTCTGGGAGTGCATATCCGGATGTAAGAGGGCCCAGGGTGCCAAAGGAATGAAGACTTGAGAAAGCCAAAGATAGGAAGAGCACTCAAGCAAGTTAAACCTTCCAACACACCTGGAGCCTAGAGTGCAAATAGTTTGGGAAGAGGTAGTCTTCAAGAGATACCCTTGTGGTTTCTAATGTTGAAGGCCTTTCTAGAGTCTGTCCTTAGCAGTTTTCATTTAATCTTGAAATACTATAAGTAGATACATTTACAACCTTTCGTTTTAGGAAAGTAATTCTGAAGACAGAAAAGATTATGGATTAGAAGGAGCAAGTTACAAAGATTCTTTCAGAGGAGATTGTAACTGTTGGAGGCTATAGTTATTTTGGCTTGAAATGATCATGGAAAGTGGAAAGGATGAGTAGATGAAAAGTTTTCTCTTGCTGGGTTGTCCTGTATGTAAAATCTATATATCATGGGGCTGGAGGGGGAATCAAAGATGCCTCCCATGTTTCTGGCTGGGTCACCAGGTAGAAATTACCTAAATATCAGGGTTTCTCAATCACAGTACTACTGACATTTGGTGCCAGAAAGTTCTGTTATGGGTGTGGGGGCACTGTCCTGTGCATCATGGGAAGTTTAGTAAAGGAGCACCCCTGGCCTCTACCCACTAGGTAACCAGTAGCACCCCCCTCTACCCTGGGTGTGACAACCAAAAATATCTCCAGACATTGTCAAATGTCCCCTGGCAGGCAAAATCACTCCTGATTAAGAACCATTGTCTAATGTGGTAGCATAAGGCTAACTGACTTGTGTAGCAAAACAACGAGTGCTTGCTTTGATCAAAGCATGTGGGA
>NW_011477257.1:9479-10500 GCF_000754665.1 Bison bison bison | reverse complement strand
CGCAGACTGGCTAAGTGTTTTACTGGCCTGCAAACTTATTCTCTGCCACACACCTCAGTGTTCAAGTAACAGGAGTCTGATTTTAGATTAGAACAAACCACATTATCTGTTATTATTTATTCCCCTAAAACAGCCACATTACTCTAAAGGCCACAAGAAGAGAATAAATCAGAGCACTGAGGAAGACGAGTGGCAGAGCTCAGGCAACAGGTAGAAGTCAGAAAAAAGAGGAAAAACAGATGAAAGAGAACAAGAACCCAGGGGGTTGAAAGGAATTATTCAAGCAGCTGAGACATCAAGGAAGATGATTCAAAGTTGTCCATCAGGCTAACAGGAAATACGAGGGAAATCTCTTCATATTATAGATATATCTTTGGAATGCCCCAAAGAGATCATACTAAATAATGAACTCTTAGAAGGAATCCCTTTACTGTTATGAAGAAATCAAGGATCTAAATGGAACAATTCATACTATAAAACTTCTAGAAGAAAACATGGAAGAAAAATGCACCACCACATTTTCTTTGGCTTGAAAGTCATTACACATTGAGCTACAGCACTTTTATTCATCAATGAGAGAGAATGATTAAACTGCTAACATGCCTGGAAGAGATCATGGCTGATGACATTCCCACGAAGTTATAATAAATTAGTAATGTATCATCTCTGCAGTAAGTTATAACAAATATTTCTGGGAGGAGAGAAGGCAAGCAGGGCAGTGGGTTGGCTGATCTGACTAAGAAAGCCTGAAGGTTATGACAGGACTATATATTTTCTGTAAACAAGAAATATACAAGCACTGACTTTTATGACTTTCTAAGGCACTAGAGCATTGAGTTCCACTTAGTTTGTTCTTCCTGGAGCATCCCCAATTGGCAGGGATATGTCTCCTCTGGATGGAATTGATTATGAGATGGCTGAGCTGAAATAGTTTCTAGTACAAGACTCAAAAGCTAGAGGACAAATGGCAATCAAACTTAGTCATCTTATAGTTAGGAAAAAACTGAATATGAAATTGTTT
>NW_011477257.1:4413-6149 GCF_000754665.1 Bison bison bison | reverse complement strand
GCCCTTTGCAGGGTGAAGCAGGCTCTGGTGGGCCAGGGGGTGTACACAGAGCAAGACAACAGCCATTTGAGTGGCCTGACTATGCAGAACCTCATTAAATATCAGGTAGTCCTCAGGGCCATGCCCCACTTTTAGAAACATCTTCATTTTTGCATTCTCAAAATGTCTCATTTTAGCTGACTGTTGACAAATGTGGTGGCTGGAAGTATCTAATATCTTCCATGGTGTTATTTTATTCAAACAGAGGATAGTAAAGAATTCAAATATCTGAAACTCACTCCTAGAAGTTGTAGACAAGAGAAATAATATTTAGAAAGCCCTGTCTGGTACCTCCACAAATAAAAGGGAAATCCAAAGAAATCTGAAGAAATTCAAAATTGGCCACACTTGGACACTGGTTTTGCTTTTTAGGCTACCTCTGAGCTACAGAGGCTGGGGGAGTCTATAAATGCAGTCCACATTTTCAAATACCCTAACTATTAACAGTTGAAGCCACTTTGTCAAATTATTTCCATGGCAGCTGAATTTCACAGGAGATTAAGCGTCTGGCAGGAGATTAATTAGATGAAACATCTAGTGCATGATTTTTAAATACTGCACACAACTCTGCCAGGGTAAATACAGTCTAAAATTTATTGTATTATTCCTCCCAAGGTCACAAGGTTAAAAGTATATCAACACAAACAAGAACCCGCTGTATAGTACAAGGAACTATATTCAGTGTCTTGTACTAACCTATAATGGAAAGGAAAATCTGAAAAAGAATATATATGTAAAACTGAATCACTTTGTTATATACCTGCAACACTGTAAATCAACTAATTTAAAAAAAAAAAAAACAGGATAATGCAGTAGTAAGTGTGGGAAGTTGGTAACTGGACGAAAAGCCTAGGTGCTCATCTTTCTTTTCCTTTCTTTTTCCAGTTCCAAATATCTATCTTTAAAGTTCACAAAGTATCCTTTGTCTATTTGGAAAGAATTTTAAACTTACAGAAGAGATGCAAGAATGAAACCAAAAACATCTTCACAGCCCCCAGTCAGATACATCAATTGCTAACATTATATCCCTAAAGCATTTGAGTGTAGGCTGTACACATCAGGATCCTATACACATGAATGTTCCAGTGTGTATTTCCTAAAGGTGAGAACATACTGATACACAACCACAGCACAATTATAAAACTCAGGAAACTTAATACATCTATAACATAAATATATAATACAGAATCTGTCCTCAGTTTTTGCCATATATTCTAATAACTCCCACCAGGATCATTGATATCCAGTTTATATATATCCTAGGTAAATTTTCAGAAAAATAAGGAGATACTTATATATTTTATTATTTCCCTTTTTGTTATGCAAAATGCAGCATACTATCCATACTTCTTTTACACTTTGTTTTTATTTCACAAGACACTAGAGACTACTTATCCATTTACAAACATATGAAATGCTTTATTTTTTCCATATCATTTCAATTTTAGAATAAGTGTCACCAAAGTGAGCACTAAACAAGGTGTTTTATGAGAGGGCAATAATTGTATAGGATAGTACTAGTTAAAGTGGCTTCATGGACTAGTGGATTGATATGGGTACCCTGGTGGCTCAGATGATAAAGAATCTGCCTGAAATGCAGGAGACCTGGGTTCAATCCCTGGGTTGGGAAGAGCCCCTAGAGAAGAAAATGGCAACCCACTCCAGTATTCTTGCCTGGAGAATTCCATGAACAGAGA
>NW_011477257.1:0-1305 GCF_000754665.1 Bison bison bison | reverse complement strand
CAAAAGAAAAAAAAAAAAACATTACTTACACAGAAGGACAAATGCTACATGATCCCAGTTATATGATACACCTGAAATAGTCAAATTGTATCAGCAGAGAGGAGAATGCGGCTATGGTGGTGGGGAGGCAGGTGGAGCTGGAAGGAGGAGGCAATGCCGAGGCATTAATCAGAGCTTACACAACTTTAGTTATGCAAGACCAGTAACTCAGAGAGATCTACTCTACAGCACAGAGCCTATAATTAACAACACTGTATTGAAGGACTTTGCCGGTGGCCCAGTGGTTAAGAATACACCAGGCAATGCAGGAGACATGGGTTTTATTCCTACTCCAGTAAGAGTCCACATGCCTTGGGAACTCTAAACCCTGTGCTCCACTACAAGAGAAGCTACGGCAAAGAAAAGCCCATGCACCACAGCTAGAGAGTAGCCCCTGCTCACCATAACTAGAGAGAAGCCTGCACACAGTAATGAAGACCCAACGCAGCCATAAACAAACAAGGTGGTATTGTATGCTGAAAATTTTGCTGAGGATATATCTTACATTAAGTGTACTTACCACTATAAACATATGTATAAACATATAATTTTTTTAAAAACTGAAGAGAGCAGAAGGAAAAAATATTTACCCAGCTTGGCCTGGCCCAGATTACCAATTTATAGCATCATGAGTCAAATTAATGGTTGTTGTCTTAAACCCGTAAGTTTTAGGCTGCTTTCTTACACAGCTCTACCTAATACAAGCCCATTTCAGTTTTGTTTCTTAAAAGCATTAGATAGATGTAAAATAATAGTTTTCTTATGTTTCCAATGTCACTATTATTGCCTATTGTAGAAGTGCTGAAAAGAAAATCACTTCTATTCACTGTAGCAAGTGAAAGTTATAGCCACCTACTTTCACTTCTCTGAAGACTTTAATACCATTATCTTAAAGGGCTTCCCTGGTGGCTCAGATGGTAAAGAATCCGCCTGCAATGTGGCAGACCTAGGGTTCGATCCCTGGGTTGGGAAGATCCTCTGGAGGAGGGATTGGCAACCCACTCCAGTATTCTTGCCTGGAGAATCCCCATGGACAGAGGAGCCTGGCGGGCTACAGTCCATGGGGTCGCAAAGAGTCGGACACGACTGAGCGACTAAGCATAGCACAGCACAGCAAAGGTTGTGAAGGGGAGCAGAATCTGTCATCCCCAAATATGCCACTTCGGCATGAGGATGATTTTGAACTAGATGATCAAAACCATGAAGATTCAGGAAAAGCTCCTCACCTCCCCCTCATCTGCCTAAATTTACATTGGAAAAAGGCCC
>NW_011477256.1:5086-5830 GCF_000754665.1 Bison bison bison | reverse complement strand
TCACCTATTACATTAACTGCATCATAGCACTGATGAGGAGCATCCTTGGCATCAAGTCCAAAAATTTTTTGGCACTGCATATACCTGGATTGACAACTCTGTTTGAAACAGTGGGCTTCATACTTGCAAGGGGTTCCATCCTGCTTATAAGTATCACTTGGACAGAAAGCTGAGGTCCCATTGCAGTACTCTGCAAGGTCACATTCATTTTCTTCCACCCGACACATGTATCCAGATGGACGAAATCGACAGTTATGACAACAAAGTCCAATATTACAGCTGGCACCTTGTTTGAATTTACAATCTGGTTGACAACACCTATCTTCTTTACACTCCTCTGTCGAACCACAGTCACATTCCTCATTCTCTTCCACAATTTTGTTTCCACATCTCTTAACCACATAGCCTAGGCCTGGGAGATTATTTAGACAGTTTAATCCTGAATTTACATGTGAATAAAATTCGGCATAACTACAATTACTAAACCCAGTTCGTCCAGTGCCCATGATACAACTATGCCTACCCTTACACTGGCAGTATTCATAATCATGGGTCATTCCCACACTATGGCCCAGAACATGAGCAGTCCAAGTGGCAGGGCCAAGGATGTTTCTATCTAGCACAGAACTTGTAGATCCAGAAGGTATCATACTACATACACTTCCCCAGTGATGAGCAAGTGCATCCTTAAACTTTTTGTGAACATACAGGTGTGCCCAATCTGCTGGAATCCGAACATGTAGG
>NW_011477256.1:0-2095 GCF_000754665.1 Bison bison bison | reverse complement strand
CTTCTCCAACACCACAGTTCAAAAGCATCAATCTTTGGCACTCAGCCTTCTTCACAGTCCAACTCTCACATCCATACATGACCACAGGAAAAACCATAGCCTTGACTAGACGGACCTTTGTTGGCAAAGTAATGTCTCTGCTTTTGAATATGCTATCTAGGTTGGTCATAAGGGACCAATGAAAGTTTCACTGAGTGTGCTGAACTCCTAGTTCGAACCAGGAATTACAATTCCCTCAGTCTGTAAATCTGGCTAATGTTCTCAAGTCCCCAGCAGCCTAAACTGGGGAATGCAGTTGGGATCTGTCTTCTATATTCATTCTACCATTTTCCTTTCCACCATTGCATTATTTCTTGATTAAAACACTAATTCTGAAGCTCCTATTGCTACAATATTATCTTTGGGCTAAACTCTGCAGCATCTGTTTGTTAACACAAAACTTTATGGAAATAGCCTGCTTAGACCTGTTTCTCTTTATTTACAAAAACTAACAACAATGCATATATATTATAAAAGGTGAGTTACATAGAATAGAAAATGCAAGCCTTTCCTTTATCCTCAGCCTGCATCTGTCTTTAATAAACTCTTCCCACACTGAAACAGAATTTTTAGGTATAATTCTTTCTCCATCTTAGGATATGCCATAAAATATAGATAGCATGTTATATTTAAAAATATTACATACTATTTTAGACATTGCCATTTTTTAATACACAGTATATTGTAAATTATTTTCTAAGTCATTGATAATAACAGATGTAGATCATTTCTTTTTAAGCATGCATGCTCTTCTGTGTATGTATATACCATACTTCTTAGTCATTCATCTGTTGGTAGACATTTGGGTTGACCGCTGTGAATAATGCTGCCTTAAAAATGGGTGTGCAAATATCTCCTGAAGATCCTGCTTTGAGTTCTTTAGGACATATACCCAGAAGTTCAATTGCTAGATACACGATAATTCTATTTTTAACTTTCTGAGGAACTCTATACTCCTTTCCTTAATGGCTGCATGATTTTACATTACCATCAACAGTTTACAGGCTTCTGTCTTCTCTGCATCCTTACCAACACGTATTTTCCAAACTTTTAATAGTGACCATTCTGATGGGTTGAGGTGATGTATCATGTGGTTTGATTTGCATTTCCTTGCTGATTATACTGAAACTCTTTTATGTGCTTATTGGCCATTTGTATAGCGTCTTTGGAAAAGTATCTATTCAAGTCCTTTGCCCATTTTTAAATCAAAATAATTTTTTATTACTGAGTTGAAGAACTGTCCTATATATTCTGATAGATGTGCATCTATTAGACTTATGATGTGCAGTTATTTTTCTCCAATTCTGTAGATTACCTTTTCACTTTCTAGACAGTATCTTTTGGTTTGCAGATTTAAAATTTGTTGTGGTCATCTTCTTTATCAATTTTTAATTTTGTTACCTGTGCTTTTCAGTGTCATAACCATGAAATCATTCCCAAATCTAGTGTCCTGAAGCTTTATTTCTGTGCTTCATTCTAGGAATTTAATAGTTTTTGTTCTTCCAATTAGTTCTTTAATCCACCTTGAGTTAATTTTTGTATATGTGTAAGTAAGGTAAGGGTTCAGCTTTATTCTCCTGCATGTGTATATCCAGTTTTCCCTACATTATTAAAGAAACTGTCTTCCCCTTATTGTGTAGTCTTGACATTCTTGTTGAACATCATTTGGTCATATATAGAAGGGTTTATTTCTGGGTTCTCAATTCTATACCATGTGGTCTTTCTGTTATATCTATCTTTATGCCAGGACTAAACCATCATAATGACTATCAATTATTATATTTTACCAAGTAATGTCTTTCCATCGATTTGAAGTGTCTTTGGGGGATTTTTAGCAATGCTTTATGGTTTCCCACTTTTTTCACCACTTTGGTTCAGTGTATTCCTAAGTATTTTATACTTTTAAAGGCCATAATATTATAGTATTTTAGTATAATGGGATTGTTTTCTTACTTTCCATCTCAGTTTGCTCATTGATTTTTGAGTGTTGATTTTGTATCCCATAAATTTGATGAATTCATTTGTTAGTTCTAAGAAAGGTTTTTTTTTTTTTTTT
>NW_011477255.1:15451-15939 GCF_000754665.1 Bison bison bison | reverse complement strand
AAACGAGTTGCCAGTCCAGGTTCGATGCATGACGCTGGATGCTTGGGGCTGGTGTACTGGGACGGCCCAGAGGGATGGTATGGGGAGGGAGGAGGGAGGAGGGTTCGGGATGGGGAACACATGTATACCTGTGGCGGATTCATTTTGATATTTGGCAAAACTAATACAATTATGTAAAGTTTAAAAATAAAATAAAATTAGAGAAAAAAAGAGAAAAAAAAATATAAACAAATCAATTTGTCAAATATATACATTATATATAATATATATAATTTCTTTCCAAGAAACTAGCAGAGCTGGCTATTCATCATGGATAATTAATTGTTACTTTTATTTGGATGAGTGGATACAAAACAGCCCAGGACACATAGTGACCTAGTCAAAATGAAATCACATCCTTAGTTTAGGCTAACTTGTCCCATTACTATTTACACTTGTCTGAATTACCAGGACAGATCTGATGCGTATGGCTTTGATGATGAAATGTA
>NW_011477255.1:13765-15351 GCF_000754665.1 Bison bison bison | reverse complement strand
AAATGTATGTACTATACTGGTAACAAACATGACTACTCTGAATTTTTAAGATTGATTACAGCTCTGAACTAGCCCAATACAAGAAACCCTTCTGAATGCCCCTTCAATATTCTTGGTAGACATTCCATAAAAATAAAACATTAGTTAAATGTTACTAGGTCCTTTGACAGTTAAAAATAAAAGAGGTTCCTCTATTGAAATTTTTTGAGCTTCACTAATATTTAGTGATTTGTTCATGCTTTTCAGTTAGAACAACTCAGTAAGGTTCCACTTTTGAATCTCTAACTGGGCCTAGGGATGAAAGTACAGAGAGAATGACCTACTTTATATAAAAAAAAAAATAGTGACCTCTTCATGTGCTCTAGAATACTTCTTCATCCTGGCAAAACTCCCTTTGAGTTTCTCCGAATCTTAGAAGCATTTAAAAAGGAGAAGGAATAAATGACTGTCTTAATTACTTAGGAAGTAAAACTTCAGTACAAATGATAACAGATACTCCCAGACTGCAAAAGACAAAGTTATCATTTGGCCAAGCTATAAAATTCATGCAAACTTACCAAATTCAAGAATTATTCACTAAATTCTTTGTGCTCAAAACCTTCCTTACTGCAAAGGGAATATATAAATCAGACAGAGACTAGAACATATCCTACAGTAGCCTATCCGATTGTGAAAAATAAGATGCACACATTGGAAAACAAGACAAAACATACTCTAATCAAGCTTGTGTTATAAAGATAGTGGATACTATGAGGATCCAAAAATATAAAAAATGTTCTAAGGACTGATCAGATACTAGAGCAAATCTGACATATAGATCTATTTTCTTTTGCAAGAAGAGTATTATGTTTTGGTTTTATTTGGTTTGCTTTCAGCATTTTTATATTTAAAACAAGTTCTAAGATATAAAAATTTTAATGATAAATTTATTTCTACCAATGTTTTCCTAGATTCACCAAATATTAACATTTTATCTCATTGGTCTGCACATGCACACACATGTATTTACTCTTCCACTACAGCATATATCCCCCAAGAAAAAGGATATTCTTTTATACAAAAAAGTAAAAATTATCAAACTTAGAAAATTTCACTTAATATTTTAATTTCTGTAATTTCACTGTCATTTTAATATAAGCCCTATACTCAAATGTTGCCAATATTTTCCTTCATTTCAATTTTTTTAAATCAAGTATCCAAACTAAAATCATGGATTAGGTTTAGTTGTCATGTCTCTTTGGTCTGCTTTAAACTGGAATAGTTCTTCAATTTCTCATTGTCTTGCATGACACTTAAACATTTAAAGTGTTCATACCAGCTTGTCTTATGCCAAAGACCTCCACAATGAGTGGAGTCTATATGAATGGTACCACATTAATTAAGCATGGAGAGTCTCACTTTTTTAAGATTTTTTTATGTGAACCATTTTTAAAGTCTTTATTGAATTTGTTACAATATTGCTTCTGTTTCATATGTTTTTGTTTTTTGGGCCCAGGTAATGTGGGAGTTTAGCTCCCAGACCAGTGATCGAACCTGACCCACTTACATTGAAAGATGAAGTCTTAACCACTGGACCACCAAGGAAG
>NW_011477255.1:11418-13665 GCF_000754665.1 Bison bison bison | reverse complement strand
GTCACTGTACACTGTATATGAACACAGCAAAAATGGTGCAACTGTGCTAGATTAGCCCAAAGGGATAAGTTGCCTATAGTTATAATTAGGAAATTTTATTTTCATTGATCAAATTAATATTACTAGCATTACCTTTGGGAGGGATTGGGGGCAGGAGGACAAGGGGACGACAGACGATGAGATGGCTGGATGGCATCACCGACTCGATGGACGTGAGTCTGAGTGAACTCCGGGAGTTGGTGATGGACAGGGAGGCCTGGTGTGCTGTGATTCATGGGGTCGTAAAGAGTCGGACACAACTGAGCGACTGAACTGAACTGAACTGAGCAATATCTTTGTAGTTAATCTAATGAAAATTCACAAAGAGAATTGCTGGCAATTATCCCAATTAATGACAATTTTAAGCAGCAAACTATTATGTGACATCTGTTCTGGCTATACTGTAGTTTTCCCACCATAAATAATTAGAAAACTTTACCAAGTATATCCACACATTGGACAATGAATTAGCATTGAACTGGGATCCTTGAGTGAAGGGAAACTAAAAAGGTGAGCCCCATGTGAGCTCCAGCTTTCAACCTGGAGGCAATTTCCACAATGAAGGTATAGATACAGAGAATCCAAAGAATCCTCAGTGGCCTTGTTGAGTTGACGAGTTTAGAGTTCAGAGATACTGAAGAGGCTGGAAATTTTAAGGCAGAATTTTGGAAAAGCAAGAGCTATGCAGAATAAAAGCTCCAGATATTTATATAGCTATCACTTTCAAATGCATAACATAAAACCTTATATGGCTGCACACAAAATCACTAGACAGATGTAAACTAAGTAGTATCTAGAGTTCATAGAAGTGATTAAAAAGTTCCAACCAGCCAGAACAGAGAGACATTGTTGATACTAGTGACATTCACTGGAAGTTTCAGAGAAATCACTCCGTTGTAGTACAGTTGAACTCTTCCATGGAGTAAAGCTTAACTTAGAATTCCCTTGGAAAATATTAAAAAGAGGCTTTGGGGCATCAAATTCATTTGCAACTTATTTCTCTTTTCTGAAAACAAAATCCAACATCATTCAGAGAGGATGAAAAAATTCAGACATTCAACAATGTAATATTTATTTTTTTTAACAATGTAACATTTAGAATATTCACTACCACAGTAAATAAAACTACTAGATATGTCAAGATGTAAGAAAACATGGCCCATATAGTCAAGATGTCAAATTTCCACAAATTGGCCTGTGTACTTAATGCATTTTTAATGAAAATCCTTTCAAGATTTTTGTAGATGGAGAAAAACTGACTTGAAAATTTATTTAGAAAAACAAAGGTATAAGAATAACAATGGATGTTTTGAAAAAGAAAAATACAGTTGGTGGACTCACTCTGATAATAAAATATTTTTAAAAAGTACACTGTAATAATCAAGATAGTATGGACCTGGCAAGGAATATGCATACTGATGATTGGAATAGAATAGAATCTAGATATAGACCCACACAAATATAGCCAAATGATTAATTTATTGAGGTAACATTTGCTTAAAACATATGTTTGATATGTTGAGTATTATATTTCTACTTCTATATACACTAAAGTATGCTACACAATAAAAATTTAGTTTCTATTCATCATCATAGAGTTGACTCCCTTTACCCATTTTGTTTTCCTTATACACTTCTATCCCTACGGTAACCACATTACACTCAGTATTTGGCGTGGTCTTTATTTTTATATATCACGTGTGAGTGAAATTACACAGTATTTGTCTTTCTCCATCTAACATTTCATTTATCATAATACTATGAAGGTCCATATATGTTGTCAAAAGTGGCAAAATTTTATTTTTCATAGCTGAGAATTGTTCCTGTGTGTGTGTTTGTACTTCTCTCTGTCTTGTCTATCTGTGTTTGTGCATACAACATCTTATCTATCCATCCATTCATCAGGCACTTAGGTTGCTTCTATATCTTGGCTGTTATAAATAATCCTGAAATTCATACAAGGGTGTATGTATCTATTTCATTTTGGTATTCTTCAGATAAATACTCAGAAGTGGAACAGTTACATCATATGATAGTTCCATTCTTTATTTTTTGAGGTATCTCAATATGTTTACGGTAGTGACTATACTAATTTACATTCCCACCAACAACTTACAAGAGTTCTCTTTTCTCCACATCTTCACCAACACGTGTTATTTGTGTTCTTTTTGATAATAGCCATTCTAGCCATTCTGACGGGTATGAGAT
>NW_011477255.1:9449-11228 GCF_000754665.1 Bison bison bison | reverse complement strand
TAAATTGTGATTATGGTTTTGATTTCCATTTCACTAATAATTATTGATGCTGAGTATCTTTTCATGTGCCTTTTGGCCATCTATCTGTCTTCTTTGGAAAATATCTATTCAGCTCTCTGCCAGTTTTTAAATCAGGTTTTCTTTTTTTTTTGGTATTGTATGACTTCTTTGTATTTTTAGATATTAACTCCTTATTAGATGATGGAGAAGGAAATGGCACCCCACTCCAGTACTCTTGCCTGGAGAATCCCATGGATGGAGGAGCCTGATAGGCTACAGTCCATGAGGTCGCGAAGAGTTAGACACGACTGAGCGACTTTACTTTGACTTTTCATTTTCATGCATTGGAGAAGGAAATGGCAACCCACTCCAGTATTCTTGCCTGCAGAATCCCAGGGACAGAGGAGCCTGGTGGGCTGCCGTCTATGGGGTCGCACAGAGTCGGACATAACTGAAGCAACTTAGAAGCAGCAGCAGCAGATATATGATTTCAAATATCTTCTTCCATTTGGACAGTTGCTTTATTGATTATTTCCTTTACTGTGAAGAAGTTTTTGAGTTTGATATAGTCCATTTAATTTTGTTATTTTGTATCCCTTATCTCAGGAGACATATCCAGAAAGATATTGCTAAGATAGATGCCAAAAAGTTTCCTATCTATGTTTTCTTCTAGGACTTTTATGGTTTCAGGTATTATAGTCAAGTCTAAAATCCATTTGTATTTGATTTCTGTGTATGGTGTAAGAGTGGTTTAGTTTCACTCTTGTTGATGTGACTTTCCAGTTCTCGCAACACCATTTATTGAAAGGGCTACCCTTTCTCCATTGAATATTCTTTGGCTTCCCAAAGGAAATGAAGTAAAAGACAAGATAATGCAATGAAACTTCAAATCTAGGGCTCTACAGCTAGTCAAAATATCTTTTTGAAATAAAAGTAAATGAAATTTTCTGAATACCAAAACAGATAATTTTTCAGATAATTTGTAGGCCATGCCAAAAGCAATGTTGAAAATATAGATATTTTATCATGATAAAGGGCTCTATGCATAAAAAGATGTAACAGTCCCCAAATTTTACTACTTAATTCTTTATATAAAGGAAAAATGTACAGAACAACAAAAATGATAGATTAGACAAATCCACAGAGAGTAAAATTTTAATCTTTCTCAATGACTAATAAAACAAGCGCATATAAAACAGTAATGATGTGTAAGATATTGAGACATATCAAAGAATCCTAAGTAAAAGAAAGAATATACCATATCATAGACTAGAACTTTAATATTGTAAATATGAAAATTCTGTATATATAAAGCTATAGTTTTAATGCAATCCAAATCAAAGCTAACTGGGTTTTAGTTGTAGAAACTGGCAAGTTGATTCTAACAGTTTCATATAGATGCAAATGATCAAGAATAACTGAGACAATCTTTAAAAGATAAACAAAATCTGAAGACTTATATTAAGACCTACATAACTACCATATTTATGACAAGGGGTTTTCTATTACGGCAGACAAAAAGAAAGATCACAGTAATAGTCCCAGAAACAGATCCATATAAAGGAATTTGATTTATATCAAAGGCAAGATGAACCATATTAAGCTGGATAAATGACAGTCTTTCCTGACAAGTAGAAAAGGCCCATTGGTCATATGCATGAAAACAGGAAATATTGACTTTAATCTCATACTGTAAAAAATAAATTTTAGATATATTCTGCATATAAATCTGAAAAGTAAAATGACAAAGCCTTTAAAGTATAGCATAGAACAGTATCT
>NW_011477255.1:8078-9349 GCF_000754665.1 Bison bison bison | reverse complement strand
AGAACAGTATCTACATGAGTTTAAGTATCAAATAATATATTCTAAACACAAGGCATAGGAAGAAGAGATCAAAATAACAGAATAGAAGGACAGGAAGCTCACCTCTTCCCACAGATAAATCAAAATTACATTTATAAACAGAACAATTCTTATAGAAAATATACTGAATGTTGGGGAAAGATCTCATACAACCAAAGTGGCAAGAAAGATCACCATGTAACCAAGCAGGACAAAAGGTTTAAAAAAAAAAAAGGAAGAGGGAAGAGGGAAAGATAGGACCTGAGCCCCTGGGAGGGAGCTGTGAAAGAGGAAAGGTTTACCTCTAGGCTCAATTAGTCTTTAAATAATAATGAAGACCTTCACTGAGGTATTCCCAGTGCCCATAAGACTAGCTGCCCATTCATAAATCTTGACTTAGGAATGCACTTCCTGTTTCCAAGCATGTACCCCCCAGACCCTAGGTTAACTGTGAAACTGTCCCAATCGTCCTTCAGCTGTGTCAGGGGCAGCTGTGAATGCTTCTGGTTCATGGGCCCCCTGATCTCACCCTGTGAGTAAGTTACCTATAACAATAAACTGATCCATTGATTATTAAAAAAAAAAAAAGAGGAAAGGTTTACTCACTCTGGGAACACCCTTGACTAGCTGGGAGATCAGCCAGGACAGAAAGGGAGCTTCAGAAACTCAGAGGAGAGTGCAGCAGATAGATTACAGCAGGGAGAACAGACAGAGACCAGTACAGATGGTCCTGGCCACCTCCCTACACTCCTCAGCCCAAAACACATCGGCTGGTAATCCCAGGGGCTAGATGCTGAAACCTGGACTTTGGCAGGCAGGCCACGGGAGAGGAGCATTGTTGGCTGTGCATCAATGGCCTGAAGGGACTGGAGTGTGAGCTGAGCTGCGGCTAATGTTGTACACAGAACAGATCCTGGGTCCTCCACAGAAGCCTCGGTGAGTAAAGGGAGAGACACTGCCCTGCCTAAGCAACATCATTCTAGGTGGGTTCATAGTCGGTTCAACTCCACCTCAACAAAGCTCTGGGAGTTCACAAGCCCCTTCCGGTTGCTTACACTTGGAGACGGGTTGAAACCTGAGCCAATCCCCAGTGGCCATAGGATTTGGCAATTTCGGAAGCTGAGCTGAAGTCTAAGGACTGTCTAAGTGGCTGTGAGATCCAAAGATTCACCCCACCTCAGGCAGCTTTGTAAATGCAGTGGCTGGGGCAGGGCTAGAGTTAGCAGCTACAGGGATTGCTGCATGAGCGCAGG
>NW_011477255.1:4387-7978 GCF_000754665.1 Bison bison bison | reverse complement strand
TACAGTGGTCCCAGTGCTTCACTTCAGTGGATCTGCAACAACTGATCTGTGCTGGTGACTTTGTGAGTAAAGCACCTGAGGGAAACACTAGCCAACTGCCTGCATTTCCATGGTTGAGGCGGGGCTGAGGGCAGTGCCAACAAGAGTGTGCTTTGTGAACTTGCACACTGGGTGACAGGAAACAGCACATAGCATGTTTTTCAGTGGAGAAATCCAGCAGAGGAATATTCAGTGGCTCCTCTGCCAGGGTGAGCACATCAGTCTCACCTTTATCATGCCAAAGCTCAGAGACAGATCTGGGGGTTTCTACTCCAATAACCAGGGTGCAGACCCCATTATTGGCAAGACTGTTGACAAGCACAGAGCAAAGAGGAGGACCCCTTCAACATCTGGTTCAAACTGTGGTCAAGACAATAGCAATTACACCCCCTGTCAAGGGAATAAGGGCCAGCACACACTGAGGAAAGACATGGCAGACATCTGTACTAAAAATAGCCCTCACACCAAAAAAATTGGACTCTCACAGGCTAAACAGGCACGTTCCTGCATAAAAGCAGTCCTCCAAGAGAACAGTACATTACTGTTTCTCCTCAACTCATAGAGTCAGAGAAATCTAAGTAAAATGAAGCAGAGGAACCACTCCCAATCAACAGATCAAAAGAATTTCTCTGAAAGAAGAATGAAACAGATCAGTCCAGTCTACAACACCTCAAGTACAACAGAAACTACAATGCAACATTGTAAATAAACTATATTTCAATATCAAAATTTTAAAAAGAAAGCATAAAGAACCAGCCAGGCATAAAAGAAATATTGATAATCTGGACTATATTAACATTAAAAATATTTGTTAATTAAAACCATCATTAAGATGGTGAAAATTCAACCATCATGTGTGAAGAGATTTGTAGTTCTTTTATTGTATTATAGACTTATATTCAAAATATATAAAAAATCCTATAAAGCAGTATGAAAAATGTGGACAACCCAATAGAAAAGTGAATATACAAATGGCTAATAAACAGATGAAAATCCTCAAATTTATTAGTTAGGAAAGAAAGGCAAATTAAACTTATAAAGAAGTACCATTATATACATATACCAAAATGATTGGAACTAAAAAACTGCTACAGGGGTATCTCAAATAATTAAAAACAGAATTACCATATGACCCAACAATCCTGCTTCTAGGTCTACACCCAAAAGAATTGAAAGCAGGGATTTAAACACATATTTGTACACCCATGTTTAGAGCTGCATGATTCACAATACCCAAAAGATAGCAATAACCCAAGGATCAATTGATAAATGAATGGATAAACAAAATGTGGTACATGCAATGATTGAATATTAAAAAGGAATGAACCCTTATAAAGGAATGAAATTCTGATACAAACTACCATATGGATGAACATTTATTAAATCATTATGCTAAGTGAATTAAGCCAGATTCAAAGGAACAAATATACAATTCCATTTATCTGAAGTATCTAGAATAGTCACATTTATACAGACAGAAAAAGGATAGCAGTTAATGGGAGCTGGTAGAAGAGGAGACTGTGGAGTTATAGTTTGATAGGTACAGAGTTTCAGTTTGGGATGATGAAAATATTCGGATATGGATATACTGATGGTTGCAAAACAGTGTGACTATATTTAATGCCACTGAGTTGTAAATTTACATGTTTAAATGGCAAATTATGTTATATATATTATCAATTTTAAAAAGTAATTTAAAAAAATATTTCAAATACAAAATGTTGGGAAGAATATAGAGTGACTAGAAACTCTCATATATTGCTTGTGGGAATATAAATTGGCACAAGCACTTTGGAGTACTTTTGGCAATATTTGTGAAAGTTGAATGTAGGCATTCTCTGCTGCTAAGTCACTTCAATCATGTCCGACTCCGTGCGACCCCATAGACGGCAGCCACCAGGCTCCCCCATCCCTGGGATTCTCCAGGCAAGAACACCGGAGTGGGTTGCCATTTCCTTCTCCAATGCATGAAAGTGAAAAGTGAAAGTGAAGTCGCTCAGTCGTGTCCGACTCTTAGCAACCCCATGGACTACAGCCCACCAGGCTCCTCCATCCATGGGATTTTCCAGGCAAGAGTACTGGAGTGGGGTGCCTAGCAATTATACAATTAGGTTCCTACATAACATAAAAAAGTGTTGCCATCTACTATAATGTGGATGGCTCTCACATACAACATTGAAAAAAACAGTATATATTGCATTGCTGCATTTATATAAAGTTCAAAAATAAGCACAACTTATCTATGACAATAGAATTTAAAAAGTCAAGCTCGTGGTTATCTTGGGGTGGAGGGAAAGAAGTTGGCTGGGGCATGAGTGGTCTTTTAGGGTGCTAGAAATATCTTGCTTCTTAATCTGAGTGCTTGTTACTTTTGGAAAACTCATGGAGTTCTATACTTATGTTTTCTGTACTTTTCTGTTTATATGCTGTGTTTCAATTAAAATGTTTCTTAAAAATCAATCATCTGGCATTTTGAACATTTCAAAATGTAATCTGAACATTTGCTTTCATCAACCCAATCATATAATAGAACAAAGAAGGCTTTCTACAATTCTTTCCTCAATGGAAATGGTTGAAATAGGCCAAGGCAAAATCACCTGAAAACCAATCTATTTTCTAACTTTGGAAAGTAAGTAGCAAGATTTAACATACCTGTGTATTTAGCCACTCATATTTGACTCTAAGCAATATCACAAGGGAATCTTGTTCCAGTTGGCAATAAGCTATCAAATCTGTATGTGATCCATTTATGATGGAACTACATTCAGTCAGTCACAAAATAAATCTACTATGCACAAATATGCATGCATGTGTGTGTGCACACACATACACGGGGCTATGGAAAATTATTATTAGGAACAAGGAAGCTAAACCACTCTCAGTCTCCAAGTTTACATGAAGGTTTACAAAACTCAGACGGGTAGAAATATTGTGGTCATTTATTTTGTAAATATCAAGTGACAGCAATTTTGTATGATATATGTAAGTTATTCAATCCCATTCCAATTTAATTTTTTCTTTTGCTTTTATTCAAACTTGTGTACAGAAAATTACACATGTATTTCATCCTAACCTAAGCTCTCTTGAGTAATCCAGAGATACTAAGCAGCAGTAAGTAAATTTTTTGAAAGGTGGGAACAGAGTAACTGGGAGAGGAAAAGTGGGAAATAAGATGATGAAAATAACTAGAAGAGGTCAAGAGAAAGAGAAAATAAATAAGGAGATGTAAGTGGACATTGAGAGAAGAGAAATGAGAGAGAACAAATAAAGAGAAACAAAGCAGTGGAAAAAGAAAAAACTAAAGAGAGCCCTGTGGAAATTAAATAGGCAGAAATCTGGATGTCAAATAAGGCAAATACAAAATAAGCTATAAAGTAAAACTCCAAATCACTATCAAAAGTTTTCACACTTCATAGAATTGTCCTAAAAAATTAGCACTTTCATGCCCACAAATTTTCTACCTTTATGATTTTTTACCTTCACAAAATCATTCTTAGGAAACTTCTTTAAACTGTGTACGTGTTAGTTAACAGATTAACTCCTTTAGAGACT
>NW_011477255.1:0-1173 GCF_000754665.1 Bison bison bison | reverse complement strand
GAAGTAGATAGGTGGGGGCAGAAGAGACAGGAAGGAGATATGACAATCTTACCATGCTTTAAATAGTCACATTAGATATTAGTCACATTTTCATCAACTAATTTAAATATACTGTAATAGACACTGTAAAAGTGATCCTTTAAAGATTTCACTGTGTGATAGTCCTGTCACTTCCTGCCTAAAGTATAGCATGAAAAATGAGTTGGTCACTATCTAGACCAAAAGAAAGGAAGGAAGGAAGGAGAGAGGGAGGAAAAAGGAAGGAAGAAAGGAAAGAGAGACAGAACTTTACTAATGCTGAAATTTCATGGTCTTAACTGCAGATAGTCTTAAACACAAATATACATGTGTGATATTACTTTGTGCAATAATTTAGAGGCATGTTCAATATCTATGCAAAATTGGTTAGTGCATTAGTGGTCAACAGTGAATGTCCCACTCGTATGGTCTATTGGCAAGATATTGGGGTCAAAAAGAATCTCCCTCACTGAATTGCTTCAGTATCTGAAATTACCCATACATTTAATGTCTCAAAATGGTTAATTCAGAGGTCCAAAATTTGGTAGAAATTTTGCATTTGAAGAGAGGTGTGCTTAGTTCAAGTAAGCAATTAGATTAGTTGGGTAAAATCATTATCTTAATTTCATAAAAAAGTGAATAAAATCTGATAATGGGTATAATTAGGAAAGCAAGAGTATTGACTTTATGTTCTTATATTTTGCAAAAACCATTAAACAAGGCTACCTTAGGAAAACTGGACTTGAGAAGTATGATTATGGGAGAGGACTTGTAGTATTTCTCCCCAGGAGTCCCTTGTCTTAGTCAGGATTCTCTGAAGAAACAGAAGCAGTAGGATCTGTATATAAAGACATTTATTGTAAGGAATTGGTTCACGTGATTGTGGAAGCTGGGAAAATCCTGAGGTCTACAAGTAAATTCCTGGCAACCCAGTAAGAGATGATGGTTTAGTCCCAGTCTTACTCTGTAGGCCTGCAAACCAGGAAAGCCAATGGAACAATTCTAGTCTAAAGGTCAGCAGGCTCCAAACCCAGGAAGCACTGATGTTTCAGTTTTGATTCAAGGGCAGGAAGAAGACAATATTCCAGTTTGAAGTCCATCAAGCTGGAAGAATTCTCACTTACTTAGAGGAAGGTAAGCCTTTTTGTTCTATTC
>NW_011477254.1:22666-26947 GCF_000754665.1 Bison bison bison | reverse complement strand
GAGGAGCCTGGCAGACTGCCGTCCATGAGGTGGCAGAGTCGGACACGACTGAGCGACTGACACGTTCACTTCTTTCAGGCCCAGAGTTAGTGGGGGACGCGCTTTCTCCCGGGGGCTGGGGTGGCAGAGGTGGGCCGGGAGGGGGGACAGAACTCAGCCCCCGCCGCCCGCTCCAGCCCCCCTCCGCTCCCACAGCCTGCTGGACCGCAGCCGCACCTGTGACGACCTCCGCCGTGCCAGCGCTGGCCTCGGCCTGCAGGACCACACTGTGAGGTAGGGGCTGCCTGAGGGCCGGGCCTCTGTAGCCTGCTGCCAGTCTCCTGCCTTCCCTGGCCTCGGTCTCCCCGGCTGTGAAGTGGGGTGCTCCATCCCTGCTGGAGGGTCCAGCTGCCACTGCCCACCCCGCACCTGACGGCTCTGTCACTCTCTTACAGGAAGGCCGTCTACGGCCCCAACGTGATCAGCGTCCCGGTCAAGTCCTATCCCCAACTGCTGGTGGACGAGGTAGGGCTGTCCCGGCCTCGCCCCAGCTCTGGCCCTGTGTGACCTGGCCTGGGAACCTGCCCTCTCCGGGCCCCTTAGCAGAAGCAGGCCCTGCCTGTCGCCCTCTTCTCCGCAGTGGAGATGACTCAGATCCCGCCCTGGTCGGCTCAGGGAGAGGGATCGGAAGTTCTGGTCTGGGCTGGGCTGAGGCCGAGATACCCCACACGGCCGGGGCTCCCGCTTCACCGAGAGCTGGGCTCCAGCGCCTGGGTCCTTGTGTGCGTTGCCCACCTTCCTGCTCCAGCAGCCTCGCGGCAGGGACGCGTTTCACATGCGAGGAGCCGGAGCTTCAGAGGGGGGAAGACACGGCCAGGGTCACATGGGGACAAAGGGAAGCCAGTGCCGGACACACCGAGAGTATGAGCTGACACAGCCCTTGAGCTGGGGCGGAAGCCGGAGAGACAGAGGGGAGGCCCAGAGCGCGGCCTGGTGCGGGCCATCAGCCGCACGGGGCGTGGGGCATCAGGCAGAGACCCCGTGGCACAGTGGAGCTGGCGGCGGCAGCCTGTGGGGCTGCCCTCACCCTCATGTGACAGGCGGACGCTGTGCGTTGGGGGAGCCTGGCCTGCAGACCTGTTTTCCCCTTAGAGCAGAGAGCGGGGCCAAGGGACTCGGGGTGGGACCGACCAGGAGACGGGCCTGGCTTCCGTCCTTGGAGCCGTCGGCCCTCCGCTCCGGGGCTGGTCCCCCCCGGGGGCCCTGGGCCCTGGGCCCTGACGCTGCCTCCCTGCCCCCCCAGGCACTGAACCCCTACTATGGGTTCCAGGCCTTCAGCATCGCGCTGTGGCTGGCCGACCACTACTACTGGTACGCCCTGTGCATCCTGCTCGTCTCTGCAGTCTCCATCTGCCTGTCTGTCTACAGGACCAGAAAGGTGGGTGGGCGGGGCGGCGGGGACGGGGCGGGCGTCCCGGGACCTCCACCCACCCGTGCCCTGCTGTCCGCCTGCCCACAGCAAAGCCAGACCCTGAGGGACATGGTCCAGCTGTCTGTACGGGTGTGCGTCTGCAGGCCCGAGGGAGGTAAGAAGTGCGGGAGGAGGGCGGCCTGGAGAGGGGAGGAGGCTGGGGGAAGGGAGAGGCTGAGGTGGGGAGGAGCCGGCGGAGGGGAGGAGCCAGTGGCCCCCGGCCCCGCCCTGGCCCCTGCTGACCCCCAGCTTGCCCGCAGAGGAGTGGGTGGACTCCAGCGAGCTGGTGCCCGGAGACTGCCTGGTGCTGCCCCAGGAGGGCGGCCTGATGCCCTGTGACGCGGCCCTGGTGGCCGGCGAGTGCGTGGTCAACGAGAGCTCCCTGACAGGTTAGCCCCTGCCCCTGGCGCTGCGCCCCCCCACCCGCTGCCAAGCTCCTCTGCCTTTCAGAACGGTCCTAGCTGGAGCTTTCTTTCCCCTTTGCTCTCAGGTAACCGTCCTGACCTCACCCCTTCCCGCCCCACAGACCCCAGGGGAGGCCGTGTTGCTCTTCACCAGCAGCCGGCTTGGGGCTGGAGTCAATCTCTTTGGTGGTTTGAGTTATAAAAGTAACACAGCTGGTTACAAGTAATCCCAGTGGACAGACAGCAGTGCCTTACCCCGACCCTGGCCCCCCAACTTTTCCCGGCTCCCTGGAGAGACGGTTCCTGGACTGAGACTGCCTCACTGTGCCTGGGTCTTCTGCGCGCTCTGGGCCTCAGTGTATCTCTCTGTAAAATGGGGGCAGTGACTCCTTCACACGTAGTTAGAAGAGCTGAATGAGGCCCAGGACTTCCGTACCAGTTCTCTGCTTAGGGCTCGGTCTGGTCGGTGGGGGGGCTGCCTGGGCCTCACACCACGTACCCCCCAGGGGAGAGCATCCCAGTGCTGAAGACGGCCCTGCCCGAGGGCCCGGTGCCCTACCTCCCGGAGACCCACCGGCGGCACACGCTTTTCTGCGGGACCCTCGTCTTGCAGGCCCGGGCCTTTGTGGGGCCCCACGTCCTGGCGGTGGTGACACAGACAGGTGTGAGGTGGAGGGCCAAACAGGGATGCCAGGGTCAGCAGCTGGAGGAGGACACAGAGGCGGGCGGGCCGGCTGGGTGCAGCGGGATGCCAGGGTCAGCAGCCGGAGGGGGACACAGAGGCGGGCGGGCCGGCTGGGCGCAGTGGGCGGGACCTTGGCGAGAAGGAAGGAGCCCCCTGAGGGAGGGCAGCCCTGTGCTCCCCAGGAGGCCCCTGCGCGTGGGAAGGGGACCAATGTCACCAGATTGGACTTCTTTTCAGCCAAAGCTGCAATCTAGATTTGAAGTAAACCACCCAGCTTGTATCTGGTGTTACTTACTGATTCTGTGTTGAGTAAACCTGTCGGGCAGGAGCTGTGGGTCCCCAGCTGGGCGATCGCTGACCCCGGAGCTGTGGGTGGTGTGAGGGCAGGCCGCGTGACCCCTCCTGACCCCTGCTTCCCTTCCCAGGGTTCTGCACGGCCAAGGGGGGCCTGGTGAGCTCCATCCTGCACCCCCGGCCGCTCAGCT
Source organism: Bison bison bison (assembly GCF_000754665.1). Taxonomy (NCBI): domain Eukaryota; kingdom Metazoa; phylum Chordata; class Mammalia; order Artiodactyla; family Bovidae; genus Bison; species Bison bison. The sequence goes on along the minus strand of NW_011477254.1, from coordinate 23,923 downwards.
TCAAGTTCTACAAGCACAGCATGAAGTTCGTGGCCGCCCTCTCTGTCGTGGGTGAGTGGCCCCTGCACCCTGCCCTTCGGGGGCACTGAGCCCCGGCCAAGCCCCGCTGAGCCTCTCCTGTCTCCCCAGCTCTGCTCGGCACCGTCTATAGCATCATTATCCTCCTCCACAACCAGGTAAGCCTGGGGGCTGGGGGGGGTTCTGTGGGGGCCCAGGGCCCACGCCGGCTGGCCCTTGGCCCTGACAGCGCCTCCCGCCAGGTGCCCCTGGGCGAGATCGTGATCCGGGCGCTGGACGTGGTGACGGTGGCCGTGCCGCCCGCCCTGCCGGCCGCCATGACCATGTGCGCGCTCTACGCCCAGAGCCGGCTGGAGAGCCAGGGCATCTTCTGCGTCCACCCAGCGCGCATCAACCTGGCAGGCAAGCTCCGGCTGGTGTGTTTCGACAAGGTAGGGGCTGCGGGGACGCCGACATCACAGCCAGGCCCCCCCGCACACACCCACACACCCCTCACCCTGCAGTGCTGACCGAGCGCCTGCTGTCCCCACTGCCAGCCCGTGGGCCCTTCTCTGAGCACCGGCAACCGCCTTGTGTCCTGGGATGGAGACACTCAGAGGTGCCCTCCACCTGTGTCGTGCTCACGGTCTGAAATGCAAAATGTGCGATATCACCTAATTTGTTTGAAGACCACTGAGGGCCTGCTGGGTACCAGTGTGCATGCTAGGTCGCTTCAGTCGTGTCCGACTCTGTGCGACCCCACGGACCGTAGCCTGCCAGGCTCCTCTGTCCGTGGGATTTTCCAGGCAAGAATACTGGAGTGGGTTACCATGCCCTCCTCCAAGGGATCTTCCCGACCCAGGGATTGAACCTGTGACTCTTCTGGCTCCTGCATTGGCAGGTGGGTTCTTTACCACTAGCGCCACCTGGGAAGCCCCTGGGTACCACAGGGGATCCGGCAGTCAGCCCCTCAGAGATGTGCCCACCACCAGGATGAGCGAACCAAGGACCATGGAGAGCTGCAGCTGGCGATGGGCTCTAGGAGGGAAGAGATGGGGTACGTGGGAGGAGGCAGCGGGGGGACGCCCTTAGAGAGAGAGGGCAGTCAAGGCTCCTTGAGTCCCACATGATCTTTGAGGGGTGGCCCCCACCGCAATGAGAGTGGGGCTGGCCCAGCGGAGGGGATAAGCCGTGTGGCTCCTGGCTCCTTGGAGGAACAGACTGTGGGAAACAGTGAAGAGATGAGACCCGCAGAGCCCT
>NW_011477254.1:20050-22213 GCF_000754665.1 Bison bison bison | reverse complement strand
TTTTGGCTGCGATGAGTCCTTGTGGCTGCGTGCTCTCTCTTGTTGCAGCGAGTGGGCTGCTCTCTCACTGCGGTGCCCAGGCTTCATCGTGGGGCGTTTCCTGCCGCACCGCACGCTCCTGGGCACACTGGCTTCAGTACTTATGCCACACGAGCTTAGCGGCCCACATCATGTAGGACCTTCCCGAGCCTGGGATCCTCGCGCTGGCAGGCGGGTTCTTATCGCTGCACCCCCCAGGGAAGCCCTGGGTGTTATTTAAACTGAAAGAGTGGAGCGTGGTCAGATCGCAGAGCTCCCAGGCCCGTGAAAGGGCCAGTGTGGAACTGAGCCGCTGAAACACGGTGCGGAAAATGCGGGAATCCTTTCACCCCATTCATCCATTCATTCATTCCTTCATCTCCCTGGGAGCCCGGCACAGCCAGGCCCTCTTGGTGCCACAGTGGACAAGTGGCGGGGTAGTATCCCTGGAGGGAATGATGCCAGACAGAGAAGCCCCAGGGCTTGGTGGGGCATCCTGGCTGAGGGGCCTGCTTGATCAAAGGTCTGGAAGCACAGAGACCTCTTCTGGCTCCAGCCCTGCCTCCTGGGGCTCCCAGGGGCCCCCCTCACCGGGGACACGGGGGCCCACCGCCACAGGACCAAGCTCACCTAGGACTTGCCACTGACCCGCCCTCTTGCCCCCTTGCAGACGGGTACCCTCACTGAGGACAGCTTAGACGTGATGGGGGTGGTGCCCCTGAAGGGGCAGGAGTTCCTGCCGCTGGTCTCGGAGCCCCGCCGCCTGCCCATGGGGCCCCTGCTCCGGGCACTGGCCACCTGCCACACCCTCAGCCGGCTGCAGGACACCCCAGTGGGCGACCCCATGGACCTCAAGATGGTGGAGTCGACTGGCTGGGTGAGGAGCCCAAGCAGGTTGTCCCCCTGCCTTTGGGCACCCGGGCCAGAGGGTGAGCCCACCTCGGCTGAGCCCCCTGATCTCCATTTTTGGGACTCCCAGGGCGTCTCTCTCTTACCCACCACCAAGAACAGCAGTGGCCACGGCCCGTGCCAGCCCCATGCCAGCGCTCTGCTGCAGGGGCCTCATCTTGTAGTGGGGGCCTAAAAGCTGCCTCGCCGGGAGGAAGCGGGGAGATTTGGAGTAATGTGTCCAAGGTCACCAGCCAGCTTGTCAGTGGCAAAGCCGGGGTTTGAACTCGGGTCCTCCCCACTCCAGAGCCCACGTTTGTGACGTCTGTTCCGTCCAGCCTCCCATCAAGGAAGTCCTCCATGCTTCTAACTCGAGTCTCTCCTACTGTCTCTTTCCCGGGGCCAAGGGTTGGCTGCCCCGCCCCTTGATCCCCGCATCCTCTGCCTGCCTCCCAGGTCCTGGAGGAGGGGCCAGTTACAGACTCGACATTTGGGACCCAGGTTTTGGCAGTGATGAAACCCCCGCTCCAGGAGCCCCACCTGCAGGGCATGGTGAGTCGCGGGGGCGCCCGCGGGGCGTGGGGTGTCGGGAGCCCACCGGTCAGCCCTCAGCTACCCTCCGGTCCCGCAGGAGCCCCCGGCGCCCGTCAGCATCCTCGGCCGCTTCCCCTTCCTGTCGGCGCTGCAGCGCATGAGCGTGGTGGTGGCCTGGCCAGGCGCCGCCCAGCCCGAGGCCTGCGTCAAGGGCTCTCCCGAGCTGGTGGCCAGCCTCTGCGACCCCGCGACAGGTGAAGGGGGCCCCCAGGGTTCCGGTCGGAGGGCGCCCCCCCCGGCTCCGCCCCCTGACCCACCCCTCCCCCAGCAGTGCCCGTGGACTTCGCCCTGAGGCTGCAGAGCTACACGGCCGCGGGTTACCGCGTGGTGGCCCTTGCCGGCAAGCCGCTGCCCGTCACGGCCAGCCTGGAAGCCGCTCAGCAACTGCCCAGGTGGGGACCGAGCGCCCGCCTCGCGCTCGCAGAGCCAGGCCCGGTGCCCTGCGGGGGCTGGGGAGGCGCGTGGCCCACGGCCTCTGACCTGGGCCTGCCCCCCAGGGACGCTGTGGAGCAGGAGCTGAGTCTCCTGGGGCTGCTGGTCATGAGGAACCTACTGAAGCCTCAGACGCCGGGCGTCATCCAGGCTCTGCGCAAGACCCACATCCGCACCGTCATGGTGACAGGTAGGTACTGCCGGCGGGGTGGGCCCGCAAGGGCAGGGGGC
>NW_011477254.1:17927-19950 GCF_000754665.1 Bison bison bison | reverse complement strand
CCCCGAGAGGGCAGGGTGCCCGGCATCCGCTCTGGGGCGTCTCTGCTGGGCTCCTGCTCCCGGTCTGGTCCTCTTCAGACATTTCAAGTATCGTCAACTCTAAGCAGTAGTTGTCACCCCAGCTGACAGAGGAGGGAGGTGAGGCTGGGCAGGAGTGACAGCCTGGGGCCCACCGGCTGGGTGAGCACCCCTGAGGGCGGAGGGGCAGGTCAGCCCTGAAGGCCTGTTTCACGGAGGAAGGAAGAAAGACTCCAGCCAGGGTGACACGGAAGGACGCAGTGGGTTTGTGTCCTCCCCTGGTCCTCCCAGCCCTACACACACACACACGTATACACACCCACAAACATACACACACACACGTGTACAGACATACACACAGAGACAGAAACAGATACACAGACACACATGTACACACACACATGTACACACAGAGACACACACACACTCTCTTCCCAGCAGAGCCCCAGCATCACACGGTGCATGTGGGACTGACCCCGGGCCCCGCCTCTCCTCAGCCCACTTCTACACGTGAGCTGGCTCCCTTCCTGGCTGCGCGTTGTTTCCGGGTCTCGGGTTCAGGCTGTCGCTGGCTGCAGCGAGCAGGGCTGCTCTCTCTGCAGTGCGCGGGCTCCCGTGGCTTCTCTGAAGAGCACACGCTCTGGGTGCCCGAGCTTCAGTGGTGGCAGCGCTGGGCTCAGTGGTCGCAGCTGGCAGGCCCCAGAGCGCGGGCTTCTGTGGCCGTGGCTTGTGGGGTTAGTTGCCCCATGGCGTGTGCGACCTTCCCGGACAAAGGATCAAACCCGTGACCCTGCGTTGGAGGCAGGTGCTTATCCACTGGACCACGGGGAAGCCCTCTCCTAGGACTTTTGACACAGTCTTATAGATGAGGAGACCCAGGTTCAGAGACCTTGGTGCCCTGCCTGAGCTCGCTCAGCCGACCGTAGTGGACGGAGTCCGTCCAGGCTCAGTTTTCCCAGCTATACACGTTAGGGTTAGGATGGCCCCCCAACGGCGGCCGGACCCTGACCCTGCCCCGCACCCCCAGGGGACAACCTGCAGACGGCGGTCACCGTGGCCCAGGGCTGTGGCATGGTGGGCCCCCGGGAACGCCTGGTTATCGTCCACGCCGTGCCCCCAGAGCAGGGCCAGCGTGCCTCCCTTCAGCTCCAGCCAGTGGAGTCCTTCGCAGCCACGAACGGGGCCCAGGTGAGGCTGACCCCGGGTTCCAGCCACAGCCCCCCACGCCGCCACCCCCATGTCACCTGCCCCAGCCCTAGCTCTCAAGGGGAGCAGGGGGCGCTGAGCTGACCTTCCCGGGCCCCCAGGGTCCTGACCTGGCTGCCAGCTGCACCATGGAGCCAGACCCCCGGTCCAGCCACCTGGCCCTCAGCGGGTCCAGCTTCAGTGTCCTTGTGAAGCACTTCCCCAAGCTGCTGCCCAAGGTAGGCCCCCGGGGTCCCCCGGTCATCCCACCCCCGCCGTGCTCCGCTGCCTCCTCGGGGCCGCCTCAGCCCCTTCCTCCTCCCCGTGCCCCCAGGTGTTGGTCCAGGGCACCATCTTTGCCCGCATGGCGCCTGAGCAGAAGACAGAGCTGGTGTGTGAGCTGCAGAAGCTCCAGTGAGTGCCTGCGGGTAGGCCGAAGGGGGCGGCTGGCCCACGTGTCCCTGCTCCCACCCTGGGCGTTAGGGAGCCCTCAGCTCGGAGAACTCCGCGGGCACCCCTGGGTCTGTCCTGCTAACAGGCATCCCAGCCCTTGGTATCTGCAGGGGACTGATTCTGAGAGTCCCTGCAGATACCGAAAGCCACAGGTGCTCAAGACCCGTATGTAAAGTGGCCAAGTGCTGTCCGCCCTCTGTGTGCGTGGATTCAGGCCCCGCGGCCGTAACCGCACCTGTTCACTGAGCACACAGCACGCCGTTTCCCGAGCATTTCCCAGGCACCCTGCGAGCAGGGGGTGCAGCCAGCCCCCTCTCTGCCTGCAAACTCCCGGGGTGGGGGGTGGTGTCCCAGCCACAGAGGCCCC